>NC_034594.1:51435809-51523671 GCF_900095145.1 Mus pahari
TTTCGAGACAGGGTTTCTCTGTATAGCCCTGGCTGTCCTGGAACTCACTTTGTAGACCAGGCTGGCCTCAAACTCAGAAATCTGCCTGCCTCTGCCTCCAGAGTGCTGGGATTAAAGGCGTGCGCCACCATGCCCGGCTTACATTACAATTCCTAACAGTAGTAAACAACTCCATGCAATTATGAAATAGTGACAAAATCAGGTTGAAAACACCAGCCTAGAGAGACAACGGAGGTAGGGGTGGCACAGGTGACTGAAGGCTAAGGCACAGCTGTTTTATGGTAGGACATCATGGGACCACTCAGACACTAAAGATGCAGACCATCCAAATCTGGGTCAATGAGGTTCACCAAAATAAATAAATAGATAGATAGATAGATAGATAGATAGATAGATAGACAGACAGACAGACAGACAGATAGATAGTTGTTACGGTGTAATCCCTCTTCCCTCTCTCCTGCTTTTCTTGCCTGGGAATCCTAAAAGCCCTGCCTGTGCCTCCTTACCCAGCCATGGGCTGCTGGCAACTTTATTTCCCAATCAGAGACAACTGGGGGCAGGGACCCTCAGCGAAGATGACATGCAGGTTCCCATGTGATTTCCAAAGGTGAATTAACACAAATAGCATTAGAACCAATCCACAACATTAGACTCCACAAAGTTGCCCTCTGAACTCCACACTCATGCTGTGGCACATGGACCCACACACACATAGCACACTCACAATACAATAATAAATAAATAAATGAATATAAATAAATAAATAGATAGATGGATAAATAAATAGATAAATAATTTAAAGGAGTGGGCATAGTAGGTGGCCTTTTAGGTCACTGGGGTAAATGTTCTAAAAAGTACCTCTTTTTGGTTTCTGAACACAAGGTGAGCGGTTTTGCTGTGCCACCGGTGTCCAGCTGATGTGCTGTCTCCCGACAGACCCAAAACAATGGGGCCAGTGGATCAAGGGCTGGACTATCCAGAACTGTGAGCCCAAACAAGGAGTTTTACCTCATTTTTATCAGAAATTTGTTGTAGCGATAGAAGACTGAGAACACAAGTCCCTGGTAAAAATACGGAGCTATCCACGTAGGAAGTAGCTTAGCCTCTGCTCTGGACTTGTGTCTTTGGGCCTTCATTTCTCTGTCCTCCACAGCTCAGCATGTCCAGTGTGCCTCTCCTAATCAGATGTCACTCTGGCCTTCTGGTGGATTCTGTGGGGACTCATCATTCTATGTTGGAGAGCAGTGCCTTCCCTCTTAGCCACTTTGAAGGGAACTTGTACAGTTAGAGCTTATACTTTAAGTCAGATCGTTTGAAATAAGCCCTCCCAATTGGGTGGGGAAAAAAAAACAAACCTATGTATTTTTATGAGAAGTGAAAACAGGAAGTTTATCACTATTACTGTTGTTGTCGTCATTGATGTTATTAAATATAGGAAGACCTTACTGTGCTACTCTATCTATAGAGAAGCGTCACGGGGAAGGCCTGGGAGTGGGACAGGAGTCCAGGCTGCCAGCTCCATTGGAAGGCCATGGGAACTTTCTGACTGGCATTTAGAGTGGTACTGAGAACATAGCCCCATAAGTCAGGAGCCGGCTGGCCCAGCCCCTCACCACACACTGTGCTCCACGCACAGCAAGTTGAATGAGTAGTGCACCTTCTGTGAAAACACACCCACCCACCTCACTCTTTGGCCTGCCAGGGGCCAGACGGCAATGGATTGGGTCAGAGTCATAAGCAAACCCCAGTGTGTGACTTCATCACACTGTGCTTATCTCTGCAAATATTGACGCCAGGGGATCAAACGAATAGTAAGAAAAACAACAATATTTTCCCCTGGGAGAAGGCTCTGTTCCAGGCAGCAGGGACGGAGCTGGATGGCAGGTAGCGATGGAACATACACCGAGGATATAAGCCCTCCGCCCACAGCTGCTGCTTTGGCTTGGTGTACTCCCTAGGATGTGTTAGTCAGAACAGGATCGAGGTGCCATGAAGTGGTCTTAGAGGATGCTAGACAACTCATATTCTGGACCATAGTTTTCACAATCATGTTGATTGCTCTAAGAGACCAGTGTCCTACATTAAGGGTCCATCATCAGGTCTAACATGCACTGAAGTGATCCCCCTTTTGAACTGGACACTTCAAAATGTCTGACAAAAGTATTCAGAGTCAGTCAGGTATTTTGTAGACAAGGAAACTGGAGCTCTAAGCACGTTGGTGACTTGCAAAAAAAAAAAAAAAAAAAAAAAAAAAAAAGACAAACGTGAGTTACCTAAGACAGCTGGGGTTGGGACCCTCCAACCCGCCTCTGAAGTGTGTTAGGCTTTTTCAAGTCATTGCAAGGTCGGAGTTCTTTTGTGTGACAGCTCAAATGGCCCATTACTCACTGAAAGTTCAAAGAGCAGGATTCTGGACAAAGGCTGGGGTCACTGACTTGGCTGAGCCTTGGGGTTATTATTTTGTGAAAGGTGTGGATGGAAATAATTATTGATTCTCCATTCTGGATCTTGGTCAGGAAGCACGGTTTGGAAGGTGCCCAGTACCCTAGCCATGTGCTGGGAGTGGGGGTGGGGGGATGAGGGGGTAATGTAGGAGAGAGTTCCCTTCTGACCACAGTGACAGCCTCCCAGGAGTCTCTCAGCCAATGAAGATCATGACAATACAGCAGAGTTAAGCTTCTCCTTTAAGGACAACAAGAGCAGGAGCACAGAAAGTCATGAGCAGGGAAGAGAAGCCGGGAGGTAGTTGCACTGGGGTGGGGAGGAAAATGAGTCATCAATGATTGTGGAAAGGCAGAAAATGAGAAAGTGACTAAGCCTCCTGTGAGTGAGCACAGTGCTCTAAAGATCAACAGAGTAAGCTGGGCCTGGCGGCACAGACTATCATCTCAGGACTCAGGAGACCAAGGCTTGAGGATTGCTGTGAGTTTAAGGCCAACCTGGACAATAGAGAAAAACCCTGTCCCCCAAATACCGAACAAAATAAGATAAATATTAATAGTTTGGGCTGTGAGCTAGTGTAGAGAGAACAGTTTACATAGAGGAAAAGAAGGTTCTATGGAGGTGACATCAGAGAGAACTTAAGGGTGAAGATGTCATACACTCAGAGACTATGGGTGAAAGAAGGCAGGTTGTCACATCTTGGTCTTTCTAGGACATAGAAAAAAAAATCAAACCAGAATTAACTTGAACATTTCCTCCCTGCTGGCTAGCTTCCATAGTGCCTGAGGTGCTATGTAGGATACTGGGGGTGGGGTGGGGATGGGGGATGGGAGAAAAGATTTCAGTGTTATCCTTGTCACCAACTCTAAATGCTACAGTGCCAACCCGCTAGGCAAGATGTGCCCTCCAGTGCAATAGTGGCCTAAAGGCTTGAGTGTAACCAACGGCTTCTGTATTAAATTTGAAGCCTATACCTCAGGAAGAATTTCCGTGCCTGGTAATGTAACCCTGGTCAAGCTCATGACTCGCAAGGTCACAGAGCCTTGGGAGAGGAAGCCTACTCCAGTTGTTTTACTGACATATTGTTACACTGCCCTCTAAACACTTATGGTTAGATTCTATCCTCAATCTCTGCCACAGTCAGCAGTGATTACAGACTCAGGAACGACAATGGTGCTGAGTATAGGTGTCTATTGAAGACTCAGCCCTAAATAGGACATCTTAAAGTAACATCCATTCTACCAAGGCCCCGGGAACTTTACAGAGAGGGGGGTAGAGACAAGAAGAGCCAGAGGATCGGGAGGAATGCTGTGAAAGGTTGCCGCTGGGACGTGACAATAGTGATGGTAACCATGAACCCATTACCTGCACAAGACCAAGTCAGCTCCATCCATCCACATCCTAACAGACAGCACTAATGGAACTCAGTGTATTAACTGAAGAGAGCAGAGGATGCGAAGGGGGAGTAGAATACTTGGGAGTGATTGGGGGAGTGGAAGGGAGGTAGGAGGGTGCCTGGGAAATTAGGAGGGAGTTATTGGGGTGCCTAGGAGGAGTGGGAGGAGAGAGCTGGGGCTCTTGGGGAGGAGGAGGGAGGAATCAGAGTGCATCTGATGCAGATTTCTTATTTAAATGTATGAAATTGGCAAAGAATAAAGGATGTTCTATTTAAAAAGAAGGATACAGAGAAACCCTGTCTTGAAAAACCAAAAAGAAAAAAAAAAAAAAGGAGGAGGAGGAGGAGGAGGAGGAGGAGATGAGGAGGGGCTGGAGAGATGGCTCAGCTGTTAAGAGCACTGACTGCTCTTCCAGAAGTCCCGAGTTCAATTCTCAGCAACCACATGGTGGCTCACAACCATCTGTAATGGAATTGGATGCCCTCTTCTGGTGTGTCTGAAGACAGCGACAATGTACTCATATACATAAAATAAAGAAATAAATTATGAAAAAAGAAGAAGAAGAAGAAGAGGAGGAGGAGGAGGAGGAGGAGGAGGGGGAGGAGGAGGAGGGGTTAGAGGCCTGGGCAAGAGAAACTGCTGGGTGACTCCCCAGAGACTCAGCTCAGCTGCTTCCCCGTAACCTTGCTCCCTTGACAACGGCCACCAGGAGCTTCAGAGAAATGATTTTTAGTGGCATTTGTTGTACATGGTGGAAACCCAGGAGAAAGTGGAATTGACATGTGGGAGAGAAGAGTCTAGAACTTCCCTCCCAACTAAAGAGAAGGCTGTTCCTTTACAAAGGAAGGAGAGAGAGGAGCTGTAGCTATGCATGAGCAGGACTGGGCTGAAGGCTCGTGGGGTAGAAGCTGAGGGGACGGGGCAGAGAAAAGAAATGCCTAGCGCCTGCTCTCAGTGAACTTCCAGGATTACTGAGAGGTGGGTGAGTGGGGGCAGAGTGGGACTGGAAATATGAAAATGAAAACACAGACTTTAGTATAGCTCCAAGAGGGGCTCTCGTCCTGGTGAAGCCCAGTGGGTTGAGAGGAGATTCATCTTCCGTTTGAGAACATGGTCTGCTAAGGGCTGCATCCAAGGACACAACATCCCTAGGAGAACATCCTTGATCCTCAAAGTGGCCTAGAAATCTCCAAATTGAGGGTGTTTCATTTCTTCTACGGGACAATTCCTTGTTATCCTCACTCCCACCTGATAGGTTATTTCTCTGCTGGTGAAACGAGCCAATTCAAGGCAGGTTTACTGTGAAGCTGCACTTGAGCGAGTTCACTGGCCCCAAGGATTGAGACCAGGGGAGTCGCCATGGGGTAGAGGGCAGAAAGAGAGGATGATGGGATTGGAGAGAGAGAGAGAGAGAGAGAGAGAGAGAGAGAGAGAGAGAGAGAGAGAGAGAGAAACACATGTTTGGACTGCATAGGGGAGGCCTCCAGGGGACCCGCAATCAGTCCCTGGGCTGGAAAGTTCAGGGTTGGTTGGAGGCAGGGTGTGCCAAGTAGAGACTGAGGGATTCAGGGAGAACCTGGAGGTCAGATCTGCTTTGATATGTGAAATATGTCCCTCAGTTCTCCTACCTACCCACAACCTCCACAGGTTAATTACACATTAGACTATTCTATCATTTCCTTTGGTCACTCAGTCTCCTCCCCTTTTCCTTCAGTCCTGATGGAAGGAGCAATGGCCGACTCCTTATTGGAGGAGACAGTCTCTAGGTTAATTAGGTGATAGCGAGGTAAAATTGTAACACATAATCACATCACACGTCCTTCTAGGCAAGGCTGTGGAAGAGTGAACTCAGGTTCATTTTTAACCATTACCAAGTAGAAATGATGTCAGATCAAATGTACCCTTAGCAGCTTTTTGCTGCACCCCCCACCCCGGTGGCTCACTGTTGAGGCAAGTGATTGGCCTGGGAAGGAGCCTCAGGGCCAAGACTATCTGCCCTGTTGAGGAAAGAAGAGCAGTGCGCTCATGCAGCTGGATACACAGATGCTGTGGCTGCCCTGTAGCTCAGTTCTGCCATAGAGGGGCTCAGCAGTGTGTGTGTGTGTGTGTGTGTGTGTGTGTGTGTGTGTGTGAGAGAGAGAGAGAGAGAGAGAGAGAGAGAGAGAGAGAATGGGGAGGCCAGTGTCTGTGGGGAGCACAAGGCTGGCTGAGCTGCAAGCTTGCAGTTTCCCATTGCCAGGGCCTTGGAAATGCCTGGGCCGCTTCGCTTCCCGTTCTTTATTTGTTTAGCTTTGCCTTCTAGTGGCCTCAGAACGGGGTGGGGGTGGGGGTGGGGTATAAGAAGGGATAACAGGGAGATGAGATAATTGTAGGGGCCTGAACAAGTTTGCTCAGACAGTATTGTGTGGCTGAACTCTTTGAGCGAGGCAGGAAGGAGAGGCCCCAGAAACTCCCCCTCACCCCACTGAGAAGAAAGGGACAGAGAAAGAAAACAAACACAATGCTCAAAGCAAATGTGAAGACTGAAACCAAGGGTCTTTGGGAGTGAGCAGCTTGAGACCTCAAGCGATGCTATCGCTGGGTTAAGGGACAGGGATTCCAGGAGCAGAGAGGGGGATGAGGGAGCAGCAGACTGATTTTTGGATTAAGAAATCCATGGTTACAGGAGCTCCTCCACTGGAATAAGATTGGCTTTTGTTTAGATGGCCTGAAAGGTTTCTTTAGTGGTTGCAGATAGAGTGTCCTCTAACAGATAAGCGTAGACTTGTTTCTTTAAAGAAAGGCGCCATGATTGGATGGTTGGAAGAGCAGCAGACCCTCTTCCCACGGGCAGCTACCCTGCCGTCTTGACCGATGGATGTTCTGTCCTTCTACAAACCAGCTCTTCTGTCCTGGAAGCTGGTTCACTCTGGCTTTGAGCTTGGCATATTTGCCTTGGCTTCTTTCTCTGCCAGATGTTACAGAGAGTGTTTTTTTTTTTTTTCTTGTGCTTCCGTCCTGTGGTAGATGAACACCCAGGATCCTCCAGGGCCTGGCCAGTTCTCTGGTTTGGTTAAGATTATGCCTGTTGTTGAGATAGTGGGGACTCAGCATACCTCACTGAGATTCTGGGCGGGAGTAAGGACTAAGAGTGGGAACCCCCCAAGAAGAAGTAGTTACTGACTGACTGAACTGCCTTTCCCACCATCCTGATACTCTTTGTTGGCATTTAGTCTAGGGGCCACCCCACGAGTACCTGACAACAGCCTTACTATAAGAGGCTGCTTGCCCCCTCCTCAGTCTCTTGCTCTCTTGCCCTCTTCCCCCTCTTTTCCCACTCCCCTCCCCACTCTCTCCTTCTCCTTCTCCCCCCCCTCTCTCCCCTCCTTCCCACCCTCCCAGTCTTTCTCTCAACTCCCCTCCCCTGAATAAACTCTGTTCTTTACTATACTGTCATGTGGCTGGTACCTCAGCGGGGAAAGGGATGCCCCAGCATGGGCCCACAGAGGCATCCCTTCCCCCACATCATATCACACCTCCACCAAACATATCTCTGGTCTCTCCTATCTTTCTATAAAACATGACACTCTTGATCGCCTGAGGGTAGGTTGGATGCCGGCTGGAAAAGCTACTTCGGGCATAGCACGGTTCTCCTAGACACAGGATCCTTCGATGTCAGCTCTCTAGATCTGAGGCAGCCCCAGAGCAGGGGTCAGCACATTACAGTCCATGGGCCAATTCCGGCCTCCATCTGCTCTTGTCAATAGAATTTTGTTGGCACACAGCCATCCTCATTTGTCAGAGTATTGTACTTGGCTGCTTCTGCAGTGCAATGGCAGAGCTGAGTGGCTGCAGCAGGGACCCCATGAAGCCCCGTGAAGCTTGAAATACTTCTCAGGGCCCCTCACAGAAAAAGTTTGCCAGCTCTCCACCTAGAGAGTTCTGGCAGAGGAATGTCTTGCTCAGACATGCTTCCCCTAACGAAATGGGCGGGCCCTGTGGCCCCCAACACCACAGAGAATTCGAATCTCTTTGATGGTAATAACCTTCCAAGTGGGGAGGAAAAACTAATTAGCTTCATGGGTTAACACTCTACCTCAGACTTGAAGCTCGGCACTGATGTTTAAGGGCTATAAGTCCTGGAGCTGGGAGGGAGAAAGCCATAGGCCTGAAGGGGGCCTGACTCATGGTTCAGAGCCGCTGTCGCTCCTGGCTCCTCAGGGTACAGACAGCAGTTTGAGCAACAGACAGGACAGCTCTTCAGAACAAGACCTGGCCTGTGTACAAATGTTCTTGACAGTTAGGAGGGCATGGAAGCCCTACCATTGACACTTTTTAAAGACACCCTCGCAGTATCTTCAGTACCACGTGCTATTTCTTCACTTCCTTTAAAAATTATTTTTTAAAAGATTTATTTATTTATTTTATGTATATGAGTACACTGCAGCTGTCTTCAGACACACCAGAAGAGGGCATCAGATCCCATTACAGAGGGTTGTGAGCCACCATGTGGTTGCTGGGAAATGAACTCAGGACCTTTGGAAGAGCAGTCAATGCTTTTTTTTTTTTTTTTTTTTAAGTTTTTTGAGACAGGGTATCTCTGTGTAGCCCTGGATGTCCTGGAGCTCACTCTGTAGACCAGGCTGGCCTCGAACTCAAAAGTCCTCCTGCCTCTGCTTCCCAAGTGTTGGAATTAAAGGTGTGCGCCACCACTGCAGTCAGTGCTCTTAACCACTAAGCCATCTCTCCAGCCCCTCTTTACCTCCTTAACATGGACATCTCTTGTGACTGTTTGAGCAGTAGGATGCAGAGTGAGGCAGGGCAACCTCTGGTGCTAAGATGCCTTGGAACGTCCATCTGGCCCTTGTAGCACTTAACTTTCAGCACAGTGCTGCTCAACACCCAGCCACCATGCTCTGAGAAGCCCACGCCACATAGAGAAGCCACATGGGGGATCCACTGTGGACCACTTGGCTCAACTCACAGTCAGAAGTCCGTATCAGCCAAGAGGGTGAGCCACTCTCTTAAGGGATGGCTCGGTGGGTCTCCCATGACTCTAGTCCTGAGCACTGTCTACTGTAACGGTGTGAAAACTACCTCGCTGGCCTTAATCCATCCAAGTCACAAAGGAGCAGTGGTTGTTTAAAATGTGAACTTCGATATAGCTCTGTTGGGGAAATGCTTGTCTAGGATGAAGGAAGGTTCGGTCCTCAGCACACAAAAAGGAGGCGTGGCGGTGATCTCAACACTCAACAGGCAGAGGTAAGAGGGTCAGGAGTTCAAATTCAAGGTTGTTCTTGGCTATAGAGTGTGTTTGAGACTAGCTTGGTCTACCCATGGAGTTCTAAAGCAGCCAGAGCTACATAGTGAGATCTTGCCTCAAGGAGGGAAAATGAGTCTGAGTTACATCCATTGATCCATCAGCCTAGTTTATCAACCAGTGAGACATAACCAGAATACAGGTAATGGCAGTGTGGCTGTGACCGGTGAATGAATGACAGTGATCATCTGGTCACTTCTGGGTGAGTCCCACTGCCCTTTGGGGGTTGTCCCTTTTGTGCTCTGGTATCTCCTTTTTTGGGGAGAAAACCATTTCTAACTCCCTACCTACAAAATGTCAATCAAGAAGGGATCTTTTCCGAGCCCTGTACATCTCAGTGTTTAAGAATTCTCACAGCTGCCGGGCGTGGTGGCGCACGCCTTTAATCCCAGCACAGCACTCGGGAGGCAGAGGCAGGNGGATTTCTGAGTTCGAGGCCAGCCTGGTCTACAAAGTGAGTTCCGGGACAGCCAGGGCTATACAGAGAAACCCTGTCTTGAAAAAACGGAAAAACAAACAAACAAACAAAAAATAAAATAATTCTCACAGCTAACCTGTGAGACTGACAAGTGTCCACGTTAAAGATAAGAAAGTGCAGGTGTGATGGAGTTAGAGAGA
This sequence comes from Mus pahari, assembly GCF_900095145.1. Lineage (NCBI taxonomy): Eukaryota > Metazoa > Chordata > Mammalia > Rodentia > Muridae > Mus > Mus pahari. The sequence goes on from NC_034594.1 coordinate 51,445,566, forward strand.
GTGTGTCAGCATTATCTAAGAAGCAAGATCGGTGTATAAACCAGTTGTTCTCAGTCTTCCTAGTACTGCAGTTTGTTAACACCGTCTCTCGTGTTGGTGACCCTCCCAACCATAACATTATTTCGGTTGCTAACTTCATAAATGTATTTTTACTACTGTTAGGAATTGTAATGTAAGCATTTGATATGCAAGATAGCTAACATGTGACACCCCCACCCCCCACCCCAAGCGGTGGCGACCCACAGGTTGAGAAGCACCGCCATAAACTAAGCCCTCTGATGTGTGTGAGTTTTAGTTGACATGGACAGCTCCTGCCTCCCAGCTTACCTCATCACCAGCTGCCAAGAGCAGCCCATCCCAGGTCACTACACTGCTGCACTCTCTCTGTCTGTCCGGATCTCTCAAGTCCTAAGATGGCCTTTCACATTCCCCTCCTCCCAACAAACGCCTTGCATTAGATGTGTTGCGTGGCACGCACATCTTGGCCCCCAATCTGCCAAAGATACTAGAACCTTCCTCTACTTTATCCTAACAACTGGTAGCATCATACTTCAGAACGTAAAGCCTAAGGAATTCATAGACTTTCAGTGTTTAGGTATGGTTTTTTAACTTTGAAAGATTTATTTACTTGTATCAGTTTTGTGTGCCTGGGTATATGTGTGTGTGGCTGCATGTTTGTATAACATATACACGAAGGCCAGAAGATTCCTTGAAATGACATTTCAGAAGGGTCTAAAATTCTATGTGTGTCATGAAAACCAAACCTAGATCCTTTGCGAGAGCAGCAAGTGCTTTTTTTTTTTTTTTTTTTTTTTTTTTTTTTTTTCTCTTCCTCTCTCTCTCTCTCTCTCTCTCTCTCTCTCTCTCTCTCTCTCTCTTTCTTTCTTGTTTTTCAAGACAGTGTTTCTCTGTAACAGCCTTGGCTGTCCTGGAATTTGATTTATAGGCTAGGCTGGCCTTGAGCTCACGGTGATCCACCTGCCTCTGTCTCCCTAGTGTTGGTATTAAAGGCATGCACCACCATTGCCTGGCCAGTGGACATTTTTTTTAAAGTTGTACTCTTAAGTAATTAGTCAGGTGTCAGAATGAGGGCATCAGACATTGAGAGGTCATTGACTTTCTCTGCCTGGCTTGCTAAGGGGTCTCTTGTGTAGGGAGTGTTTGATTGTTTTGGAGGGCAGAGTCCTGTTATTGCCCAGGTTGGTCTTAAAATGATTGTTCTGCCTCGGTCTTCTGAACAGTGAGAATTACAAGTGCCTGCCACTATGCATGGCCTTGTTGCTTGTTGATCAGGGCCTTTGTCCTGTGTCTTTCACAGGGAGTATAATAATTAGCCATTGGATGCTTATTGATCACTTTCTTCACTTGAAAAACTGGAAACATCCAGAGAGTAGGAGGGGAGTAGTTAAGTAAGACTGGCCTATAGTGATGGGAAAGCAGCTGTCTGTTCACACCATGGTTAAAGTGACAGCTAAGGTGTGGGTGGGTACATACTTACCCCCCTTCCAGAGAGGACTCAGAGATCCCTGCCTCTGCCTCCCAAGTGTTGGGATTAACAGCATGGGCAGCCACCAGAGCCTGGCATGGGTACAGATTTGAATCTGAATACTACTATGGCTTACCTTGGACATATAGAAATAGGAGCTATATGACAAGCAGCCTTTTCATTAGCTTTTTTTCACTTTATTGTCATGACAGTTGTATGTTTTTGGACTCTTCTCTTCTCTTCTCTTCTCTTCTCTTCTCTTCTCTTCTNTTTTTTTCAAGACAGTGTTTCTCTGTGTAGCCCTGGCTGTCCTGGAACTCACTCTGTAGACCAGGCTGGCCTCAAACTCAGAAATCTGCCTGCCTCTGACTCCCAAGTGCTGGGATCAAAGCATGCGCCACCACGCCCGGCACAGCAAGTGTTCTTAACCACAGAGCCAGTCCCTGTATTTAGCTTTCAGATTCCTAAAGGACTAAGAACTCATAACAACCCTATAAGGTTGTGTATTTCCATTCACACAGCTAAGAATTTGTTGCATCAATCAAGACAGAGTGGTCTACAGTACAAAAGCAAATATCCTTTCTAAATCTCAGTGACTTACAGTACAACACAGTTTTATTTCATACTCATTATTTGTACAAGGCATGGCAAGAAGGTCGGGTCTCTTTTTCATGCAGTTCCTGAGAGTCCAGGCTGATAGAAGATACCTATTGCAGCTTCACCATTTAGCCTTAGAGCATCACATAGATATATCAATCATGCATATCACATAGGTCAGAGCCTTGAGGTCACATAGGGTATGACTTCATAATCTGTGTCCTTCACCCCACCAGCTGCCTCTGTAATTATCCTTTCCTTTTTCTGGTACCTGAAAACATCTACAGCAATCTCCCCTTTCTTCAGAAGGATGTTGGTGAACTCCTTCTGCTGGGATGCCATGGGATGCTCACGGCCACACACCCTAATTATTGTTGCTTCCATTCACCAGGAGTGGACAGGTCAGATTCTGATACGCTTATTGGGTGGCCACAGACAGGCAGGTCACTGACCCTCTCTGAGCCTTCTCTGACACTTAGGGGGAGATGTGCTTGGAAAAGTGTCTGCAGAGCTGTGGTATCGTGACCCTTATCCACCCCACTCTCATCCCTGCACTTCATTATTACTCTGGGGTACAGATCAGTCAGGTCTTCAACTTAGAGTAGGTAGAAGGCTTTACAGGTCCAGCTTCCTTGCACAGGAGCACAATGCACTGTCTGATTTCTAGTCATCCTTTACACATTTTCTGGAAGTTCTATGCCTCTGTTCATCCTGTTCCTGTCTCCCATCACACTGGAGGACAATGTCTACCCTCTTACTGGGCAGTGCCTTTAACTCCCGCTGTTCTTACAAACCTCTTCCCAGCTTCATGAGAGAGAGTGATGGTAGCCCTTTTAAAATCTCACTCTGGGGAACTGCCAATCTCATGCTCCACTCTTGCATGTATGGTAAGGTCTTTGGTCTTTCCTCACATGCATAAGGTGATAAGAGTTACAGTTATCTTCAGCTAGAGCACTGGTTTCTCAACCTATGGGTCTTGACCCCCTAGAGGGGTCACATATCAGGTATTTAGATATTATAATTCATAACAGTAGAAAAATTACTACAGTAGTAACAGAGATAACTTTATGGTTGGGCTCACCACAATGTGAAGAACTGTATTAAAGGATCGCAGCATTGGGAAGTTTGAGAACCACTGAGTTAGAGGCTACGCATTTGCTTTATCTTGTTAGTTTCATGTATTCTTTGCTTTGCTTCGTTTTGCTTTGTTTCAAGACAGGGTTTCTCTGTGTAGCCCTGGCTGTCCTGGAACTCACTCTGTAGACTGGGCTGGTCACGAACTCAGAAATCCGCCTGTTTCATGTATTCTTTGCAGTTCTCCTTGGAAACAAATTGTAGAATCATCACCCTGATTACAGAGAAGGAAACAGAGGTTCAAGGTTTAATATGAAAGACCTGAAGCCCCTTCTAACTATGGGAGTTTGGGCCAAAGCTTGAACCTACACAGTGTGGCTTGAGAACTTAGGGTTCACATTCACCTCCCCCTCTTTTCCTCTTCATCTTTCTAGCTGGTCCTTTTAGGAACATCCACCCCAATCCCGGAGCTCCTAGAAACCATACCAGAATCTGTTGTAGCATCTGGGAAGATCTAAGAATGAAGAGGAGGGTCCCCAGATCAAGTGATTGGTCACAGGTGGTTGTAAACTTCACAGCATGGTGCTAGGAACCGGATTCTGGTCCTCTGCAAAAGCTGCAAGTGCTCTTAACTGCTGAATCATGTCTCCAGCCTGCCACTGGTTCTTAGTAGTAACAAAGTGGAAACTAGCTACATACTCATCAATGGCAGAATGGGTAAGTAAATTTTGGTGTTAGTACCCACTAATGAGAAAGAATGGCATATAACAATATGCTAGAATATGGGTTAACTTCACATACAATACTGAACAAAGACAAAAAATAAAATCTAAAGATAGAAATACGGCACAATGAATGTTTTCACATATGAAGAAGTAAAAAGCAGAAGAGTCCAAAATGCACCGAAGTGCAGGTAATGTTTATCACAGAGGTATGGACTGCAAAGAGCATGGAGGATGGTTCTTTTTTTAAAAAGAGTATTTATTTATTTATTTATTTATTTATTTATTTATTTATTTATTTATTTATTTATATGAGTACACTGTCACTCTCCTAGACACACCAGAAGAGGGCATCGGATCCCATTACAGATGGTTGTGAGCCACCATGTGGTTGCTAGGAATTGAACTCAGGACCTCTGGAAGAGCAGTTGGTGCTCTTTCACCTCTGAGCCATCTCTCCAGCTCCATGAAGGATGGTTCTTAATATTGCCTTTCTTGCTATGGTGCTTGTTAGATAGCCAGCACTTTACAACTATGTATCAAGTTTATGATATGTGTTCTTGGCTTGCATATTATATTCCAATAAAATATCTAGAAATATTATTTCCTACCTTCCTGATCACTTGGTGAAAATAAAATCTCAGTGTGGGTCTGACTGGCCCTTAACACATCATATACTGGCTCACCCAAAGGAGCATGTTCCAGGACTGGAGGCTTCAGCAAGTAACAGTATCCAGCCAGGATTGTTTTTATTGTGTTTATTTTTATGGTTACCATCTGTATATGGCTTTCCTTATTGGATTTCCATTTATGGTAATGATATAGAGTTTCCCCATTTTAAATAGCCTCAAGTTAAGAAAAAGCAAATTAAGTTACATTAAAAATTATGTAAGTAATAGCACAGATGGTACTTAGTCACGGTAAACCATGAGAGGGTGGAGTTTGTACATTGTTTGATGGAAAGAAAGCAGGGATTAGCAGGGAGAAAGCCAGTCTCAGCTTGTTTTCTATCTCTTAGCCAGTCCACACTGCCCAACAAAGAGAAGCTATCAAGCTGAAGAACTTGTCTTCTAGGGAGGCTTTGTGAGAAATTCAAAGTAGGAACTATTCAGGAACAATGATGACAGCAAGAGTCCAGGAGTCTCTAGACTTTAGGCTCACTCAATAAATACAATTATCGAGTCTGTGTGTTCCAGGCACTGGTGTAGGCCCTGGGCCTCGGGCAATGTGATCAGGACCCAGAAGAGTTAGTAAGTTGTTTTGAGGCCCTGGTCAAGCCTCTCTGCTTCTCTACATTTCAGTGGATTCAAACATAGCTCAACTCAAACACAGGGGTGATAAACATTTGAAGGCGTGGTACTACAGTTCTAGTTCAGAAAGCTGAATCAGTCTTCAGGGGAAGCAGAAAAGTGTGTGCTCACATGGATGTCTGAATCACGAGAGAACAGAGGCTGCATTCCCGGTTCGACTGTGACCCTCCCTTGACCGTGACTCCGACCACGGAAGATTTCAGCTGCAAGAATCTGTGTGTTCCATGCACACAGAGCACATGGGCCTTCAGCTGCCTTCCTACCTTAGCTTCCACATGTCAGCTGACAAAGGGTGAGCATCACTGAAGTTTACTTTCCTAAATAGCAGGTTAAGATGTGCAGAATACGTCACGTTCCTCAGCCCTGGCTTCTTCCCTTCCCTTTCCTTTGCCCTCCCCTCCTTCCCTTCTTCTTCCTTCCTTCCTTCCCTTCTTCTTCCTTCCTTCCTTCCTTCCTTCCTTCCTTCCTTCCTTCCTTCCTTCCTTCCTTCCTTCCCTTCCTTCCTTCCTTCTTNCCTTCCTTCCCTTCTTCTTCCTTCCTTCCTTCCTTCCTTCCTTCCTTCCTTCCTTCCTTCCTTCCTTCCTTCCTTCCCTTCCTTCCTTCCTTCTTCCTTTCCTTTTTTGTTTTTTTTTCCTTTTGGACTGGGTCTTGTTAGATAGTGCAGGCTGACCTTGAACTTGGGATCTTCCTGCTTCAGCTTCCAAGGGTCCTGAAACCACAAGATTGCACCAGAATACCCCATGCCCTGCTTTCACAGTGGCTATCGACTCCTTAAACACACACACACAAAAACCCCAAACCAAAACCTATGTGAATTCTGCTTCACTAATTTCCCTTGTGTTTTACAGAAGGTGTTCTGCATCAGACACCCGTGTCCGCAGGCTTTTCTTGAGTAGGACTTGGAGGTTATTTGGTTAGGGAAGGACTGAGATAAGGTGACTCCTGGGGTGTGGGTATCTGGGGTTGTGCAGGGTAAAGCTGGCTATTAACTGGAGATAAGTGGAAAGGAATCAGCACTGATTTGACTCACCAGAAGGAGAAATTCTAGAAATTCACAGTGATTCATGCCTGGGATCTCAGCACTCTAAACACTAAGGCAGGAGGATTGTGAGTTGAAGGTCATCTCAGGATGTGCACGGATACTCTTGTCTTTATAATTCTCATACTTATTACTGATTAAATGACACTATTTTGAATAAAAAGAATTCAAAACAGATTCCACTTACTTCTTCTCTCTCTCTTTTTTCTTTGGAGACCAGGCTTCTCTGTGTAACCTTAGCTGTCCTGGATCTTGCTTCACAGACCATGCTGTTTGGAACTCAGGGATTTGCCTGACTCTGCTGTCCAAGTGCTGGAATTAAAGGCTCGCCACCACAGCGGTCTCTTGACTGTGTTTTAATGCGGGTAGTAGGGAATATAGCTGGCAATGTGGCTCTCACTTGCAGTTTACAATGGATGTTTATGGCACGCCATGATGCGGGGTGGTAGCTCTACTATAAAGGAGTCCTCAGTCAGTGAGGCCAATAGGAACATAAGCATAGGTACAAGACACCAGGACACATGGAGATGTGGTGAACTGGAGCCTCCTCCAGCCTTTGTCGGTTCCCTTCTGTTAGGTCGCCATTCTATATAGCTCCCGTTATTGTCAGAGGTCCATCCCTCTGCTCAAACACTGATGCTGTGTCCCTGACACGCCCAGATCAGGCCAAATCTCATCACAATTAGCTCATTTCCCTGCTAGTTCCCCTATCTCCCCAGGGGTTTTGATCTCTGGCCAAAGTGACTTTCTAGTTTCAGTATCACTCTTCAATTTTTTGCGTCCTCATTTCTGCTGGTCCGTGTGTTGAGAATGCGCCATCGCTGACTCTCCATTCCCCTCTATGCAGTTACCCAGCTTTAATCTCACACTCGTCCTGCTTCTCTTCCATCCGGATAGTCATCTTCCACCGAGGTTCCTACGGAAGTCCAAACTCTCCTCCATAACGCTTCCTCTCCTAGTTTCTTAAGATTAGAAATTTGTCTTCTGCCGGGCGTGGTGGCACACGCCTTTAATCCCAGCACTCGGGAGGCAGAGGCAGGCAGATTTCTGAGTTCGAGGCTAGCCTGGTCTACAATGTGAGTTCCAGGACAGCCAGAGCTATACAGAGAAACCCTGTCTCAAAAAAAAAAAAAAAAAAAAAAAAAAGAAATTTGTTTTCTAGGAGGCATAAAACTCAAACAGACATATGAACAAAAACCCGCTAAACTGAGGTAGGCCCTGAGTCCAAAAGTTAGAAAGGATGGCTTGGAGAATCTTGTGGGGGAAGGGAGGCGCCTCACTCGTTAAGGTCACAACCTTGGCAAATGTGTCAATAACTAAGATCCTGTCCAGGCTAGAGTGATGGAAGTTGGGGGCACTCAATCCGAACAAAGGAGGCAGCCACACTTTTCCATCTGTAAACCTGTGCGAGCTCTAATCAGCCTAGCGCTAGGGCTTTCTCTTATACCTGGGGAGGGGGAGTCTAATCTGACCTTTTCAAGACCCCTTCAGTGGGTGTGTCTTCAGATGTCTTGTGGAGGGAGGTGGGGAGAGTGTGTGTTGAGGTGGGCAAATACCGCAGGGTTTGCGGATGGTGACCCGGGTCTCTAGGGGATTAGAGGGCTTGTGGGGCGGAGGTTTGTGAGGCACCAGGAAATACACCAGGTTTCATCCCTTGTAGCCAAGAGCTCTGGTTTGGGAAACTCAAGTTGTTGCTAAGAGGTGCTGTTTGGGACGAGCCTGGTCTAGAAGGACTGAGCGTCCGCGGGACTCACTCAAGGTCATTGTTCCTAGCAACACGAGGGCTGTGGGGAGTCGGTGTGAGCTCCGAAATCTTTAAGGTCAAGACTGCTTTTGTGTTTCCCCGGCAGTCAGCTCTCAGCCGGCCACGTGGGAAGTGAGCAAACTAAGGTCCTTCCAAATCGAACTCAACTAAAAGGCAGGAGACAAAAGCACGGGCTCTTTCCCACTCCACGCCGATTCTACCCACGCTTGCAAGTTAGTCTTACTCTCCCGGAGCGGACGAACCAAGGCTGAAGGGAGCAAAGTTCTAACCAGGGAAGAACAGGGGGATCCGCTTGAATCCCCTAGGAATGTAGGGTGGGCGAGTGGGCGTGTGCGCAAGCACGTGCCCTCACGCAGGAGTGCCGGGGAGGGGGGGAAGGAGTGGTCTCCAAAAGAGGGAGGGGAGAAGGCAGGGGGGCGGGGAGAAGCAGGCTTTTTAGGACCCGGCAGCGGCGGGGGAGGAGAAAGAAGGCAAGGAGGCGTCTCCCGCGTTTGCCAGGGTCGTGCCACCTGCCCGCTAGCTCGCCGCACTACCGTTGCCCACAAGCCAACATGCTGCCGAGATTGGGCGGCCCCGCGCTGCCGCTGCTCCTGCCGTCGTTGCTCTTGCTGCTGCTGTTGGGCGCGGGCGGCTGCGGCCCCGGGGTGCGCGCCGAGGTGCTGTTCCGCTGCCCACCCTGCACGCCCGAGCGTCTGGCCGCCTGCGGACCCCCACCCGACGGGCCCTGCGCCGAGCTGGTGCGAGAGCCGGGCTGCGGCTGCTGCTCCGTGTGCGCACGGCAGGAGGGCGAAGCATGCGGCGTCTACATCCCGCGCTGCGCCCAGACGCTACGCTGCTACCCGAACCCGGGCTCCGAGCTGCCCCTGAAGGCGCTGGTCACCGGCGCGGGTACCTGTGAAAAGAGACGCGTGGGCGCCACCCCACAGCAGGTTGCAGGTAATGCGGACTGTGAACACTAGTTTTGGGGCTTGGGAGAAACTCCCTCGTAGCTCAGCGGGGTCTCCTGGCTGGTGGCCCTCACGTGGGGAAGGAGAGTCCGACAGGACCCTGGGACTGTTGTAGAGGAGAAATAACCTAGACCTTGATCAGATCCAGGGAGACTTTTGAGAGCGGGAACCCGAAAGACAGACCCAGGAGGGAGGCTGGGGGTGGAGCAAGAGGGATTTGATGGGGTAAAGGAGGACAGGAAAGATACCTTGTCACCAGGGTCTTCCTTAACCGGACTTAGCGGGGAGAAAAGTGATCTGATCTAGGGGCTGCGGGGCTGGGGGTGGGGCTGGGGTGGGGGTTGAGGAGCCTGTAGGAACTTGAAACTCATTTGAAACAAAACTTGAATCCGTGACCACCGGTCGAAAGTTTCGCGGTGGGAATGCTGCTGGCCGTCGCGCACAGGTGACACCGCAGACCTCGGGTGAGAAAGGATCGATTGGAGAAGCTCCTTCCTTCTGGCGTTGGGAAGTGAGGAGAAGGGTAAGGATGCACGTGGAGAATGGAGCGGGCTCCATCTGTGTAACTTAAGCCAGTTGGCCAGCTGCGTTCCGGCACCCTGGCTGTGCGTCTGGGCCTCGGGTCTGAATGCTGGAGCCGCGTGAGAGCCAGGGAAGCTACAACTCTTAACGTGGGTGTGTGTCACACCGTACCTCCTCCTAAATCTAGGGAACTTTTCCTGTCCCACGGAATGGGGAAGGAGGGGTTCTTTGTTAAGGAGCCCTTCTTTCTCAGGAAAAAAAAAAAAGTTAAGGGACACAAGCTGACTTCGAGGAGATCACTTTTTTTCTTCTTCCACGGTTTGGAGAAAACTGCAATTGTCTTGGGGACAGCGCTGAATTTTGCACCCTATTCGCTAATGTTTAAAAGGAGGCCTTTACCATGTTTCTCAGATTGGGGGTAGCCTGGAGAGATACTAGAGAAAAAAAAGTACAAATATTTTCCATGCTTATCAATTTCTTTGTGCGCCCCTCTCTCTCTATCCCTGGCTCAGCCATTGTCCCCGTCCCAATGGAGTCAGAGGTCAAGTTTGAAGTCTTGTAGTTCTTGAGGCATTTTTGACCTTGACTACAGAGCAAGGTGGGGCTTCCTCCGAGGGGAGTTGGAGTTCCAGGGTTTCTTTCTTCTCTCAGCCTTGGGATTAATCCTTGCCTCTTGTTTCTAAGTAATAATAAAGAAAAAGGAGTCCTCTTCTCATGCCCCCTCCTCCCTTATCACCTCTGGGGTCCCAGAGGAATTTTCTTCAGCAGGGTAACGCAAGGCCTCGAAGAATCCTCCGGATATTGACTGTCTTACTATATTGGTGTGCTTTCCTCTCAGGGTTTAATTTTTTTTTTTTCTCCCCGCCCTTCTTTGCTTTCATTCTAAGCCTGTGAAATTCAGCCTTTCTGCTTCCCAAAACTCTTTAAATAGGTTGGAGTCTTCTGGGGAACAGATGTGGCAGGTTCCCTGGGTCACTTTTCCTTACTGGCTGCGGGGATGGGGAGGGGGTGGGGTGAGGGGGGTTGTCAGGGGAGCTAGGGGACAATGGGGTGAGTTCATGGGAAGAATGTCACTCTGGATTTTCTGCCTGGTTATGGGACTCTGTTCTGCTGGCTCATTCCAGTGGCCGCCTCAGCCTTCTCCAAAGGTCCAGATGCCTTCCACATTTTTTCTCTTGTGTTCCTGTCTGGAAGAGGGGATATTAACCAAGGTAGGGGGTGGGGTGGGGTGGGGGGCAGGAGGTGGAAGCTAAGAAGTGATCAGCTAGCTGTACAGCAGGGCTCTCAAAGGGGTCTTTTGGGAAGGAGCCTGGTTTTGCAAGGTTGTCTGGATGAGAGGCAAAGATAGAGGCTTCTAGGCTTCTTTGGGTTGGGACAGGGACTCTAGAGGCTGTCTGAGAAGGAGATGTTATACATGGTCCAGACAGATCTTAGCAATGAGGGAGGTCGCTCCCCACCGCCTTTGCCCATCTCCTGCCTTCTCTGAAAGCTGAACCCTCGTCTCCCAAGCAGCGTTTCCCTCTGAGCAGGTTGCTTTTGAGAATTTTAAACATACCCTCTTATTTCCACGCAGCGCACCCCAGCAGTTCCGGCTTTGCTGTTAGCTCTTTTGTCTTTGTTCCCAGGGACTGTATTGCTGGCTTCCTGGGGATGGCAGGGAGGCAGGGGGTGGGGGTGGGCACATCAGTGGGTAGAAGAAGTGGCTGGTGGTGATCCTACATCCCAAGGGGTGATGGGCTGGGCCTTTTGGTTCATAGAAACAGAAATCAGACTGGCAAGGGCTAGAAGAAAAATGAGAAAGGAACTCTGAGAACTGTCACAAGTCCATGCTTTGTAAGGATGTGGGAGTGGGCAGTCAGAATGGGCACAAGTACCTAAAAAAATTGGAAGCGGGCGGGGCGGGGGTGGGGTGGTGTCAGGGAGTTTAGGGGAGGGTAGGTTTGGGCCAGGCTAAGCCCTTTCAGAATTCAGGCCAGGCTGGTTCCTCTGCATCTCCCCAGTCTCCTGCCTTCCATTCCCCCCTCTGTTTTCTCTGTTTTATACAATGCGGGGGATTATGCAGAGGGGCGGGGCTGCCCAAGTGGCCTTCTGGCCCTTAGCACTTATAAAGGTGTTATAGAAATGTTCAAAGTCCCAGAGCTGACAAGGGCTGGCCTGCTGATGGGTGATGAGTGGGGAGGCCGGGATCTGAAGGCCCCGGGGAGGGGAGTGGGGGAAAGAGGCAGGTCCGGATTTACAGTGGTTCACTTCGGCTTCAAGATTAAGGGGGAGAAAGCGACGGGACTTCTGGCTCAGAGCGCTGCTTTGCATCTCGTCTTGCATAAATTTGCATACCGAGTTCAAAAAAAACGGTAAAATAGACTCTGGAATGAGTGGGACCCACTGTCTCAGCGGATTCTTAGCACCACCACCTTCTTAGCACCACCAACTGGCCCCGATTCTGGACAGACGACCGTGAACCAGTCTGGCTAAGCTGCCCTTCACTGAGGGCCTTAGAAGGGTGAGGCATATGCTAGGTAGGGGCTACTGCTCCAGGACATCTGGGGGACCCCTGGAGTTGGTTGGCTTGTAAACTGAGTAGGGTGTGGCTCTGCACCAAGGCTTTGGAGTCCTGGCAGTGGAGGGACCCCGAAGACGTGTACTGCCTTGGCCTGTCTTAGCCTAGGGGCTAGGATTGGAAGCGGCCTTAAGGTCAAGTCTTTGTTCCTGTTCTCTGCATTTTCTCGTCTACAAGTGTCAGAAAAGTTTCCTGCCGAGCTTCTTTTGTCTGGCAAAAATGACCCAGTTCCTTAAAAGATGGAAGGAAGCTTGAAAGAGTACAGATTATGTGGGCTGACCGAGATGGCTCAGTGGGTAGTGAAGGTGTCTGCTGTGGCAACCTAAACTTGATTTCCGGAACTTGTGGAAAGGTGGAGGGAGAGGTTCTGCTCCATGAATTTGTCCTCTGATCACACGTGTGCCATGGCCTGTGGGCCCACCCTCCTATGCACAATAATAACAAACAATTATTATTTTCTTTTTTAAAGAAAAACTTGGCTGGGCAATAGCGTCACACGCCTTTAACCCCAGCACTTGAGAGGCAGAGGCAGGTGGATCTCTGAGGTTTGAAGCCATCCTGGTCTACAGAGTGAGTTCCAGGACAGCCAGGGCTACACAGAGAAACTCTTTCCTCCACAAGAAAACCAAAAACCAACCAACCAACCAACTAACCAGCCAATCAACCAACCAATCAACCAACCAACCAAAAAAGCTTGGGTAATAATACTAAAGATGTTATAAACATAGAAGACCCTTCAACAAACCAGGGCTGAGGATGCTCTGAGTTGGGAGAGGGAACCCACGGCTGTGATAGCGAGAGGCTTCTCTAGGAAGCAGCTCTTGGCCAGCGATTGAGTTTGCTAGTGAGCCAAAGGAAGAGGGATGCTCGAGTGGCTCTGTCAGTCCCCCTTAGCCCAGGTCTTACAGTGTTTCGGCAAACTTATTTCCTGAGGACGGGGCAACTCAGGGAAGCTGACCCTGTAAGTATTTTGGGGTTGATGATGACATAAAAGCACTTGCCATGCAAGCCTGGTGACTTGAGCTCAATCCCCTGAACCCACAGTGGAAGGAGAACCAATTCTTTCAAATTTCCCTCTAGAGGCGTGCTGTGGCATGCGCACACACACTTACAAATCTCCCGTCTCTCCCCCCCCCCCCATGCATGCATGCATGCCATTGTTGTCGTAGTAGTAATGGGCTGGAGAGATGGCTCCATGGTTAAGAGTACCGGCTGCCCTTACAGAGGTCCAGAGTTCAATTCCCAGCAACCGCATGGCAGCTCACAACCATCTCTAATGGGATCTGATGACCTCTTCTGATATGCAGGCATACATCAGGGAGAAAGAACACGCGTACGTAAGACGCATAAATAAATCTTTACAATAATAAATGCTTTGGATTGCTTGGAAGCAGGAGTTCACCCATCCATCTCACCCAGTGTCAGACATCGAAGGGCTTACCCTGAGAGGCCTTACCATCAGATGAACTTCTGGTGGTTCCCAGCATGGTCCTTCTCTGCTGTAAAATGTCAGACCAGTTGCTATTAGAGTTGATAGGAAGCTCTGAAAGCTCTTCCTGCTAATGGGGTGGAGAAGAGGCTAACGCACTCCTGGAAGATAGGCCTGGGGCTGCCAAAGGGATTGAAGCAACACAGAAACCTAGAGTCCGCTTGCTTGGGTCTCATGATGCAGACCTCTACCACCTTGCCCAGTGCTTGCCTTCTCTAGCTCTTCTCTGCCTTTATCCTGTCCTTGAGGTGTCTCTAGTCCATATCCGCCCCCCCCCCCCACCCAACCCACACATGCTTGTCTCTTCCTGCACCTCTTCCACTGCTGGCCCAGCTGGAATGCTTGACAATATGGTAAGTAGGTGGACAGTGTTCAGGAAAAGTCGCCTGGGTAATCTGGTGCCAGCCCTCTTCAGCTCTAACCAGAGGGAGGCCTAGAAGGTGAGTGGAGGCTGCGGCGTGGAATTCAGTATGGGGTAAAAAAGGCTGGTTGACTGCCAGGGAGGAGAAGAGGGACCGGGCTTTAGAGATGGAACTTCCCCGGACAAGGCACTGCACCGTGAGGGGCTAGCAGTGCTGCTTTTGCTGAAATGGACAAAGAGGAGGGGGTTAGATGTGCTTCACTAGGGAGCCAGAGATCTGGCTGGCAGATGTTCCAGACCCTTCTGCTTCTCTTTGTTATCTCTGGCCAGCGTCTTCCTGAGGTGGCAGGCAGCCATCGGAAGATGGGTCAGCCCTTCTTGTATCCTCGTCCTATTCTGGAACAACTGCTTCCTGTGGGTCCAGTTTTCCTCCATTCCCCCTAGGGAAGAGAGAGTTTTTTTGTATTTCCATCTTAAGTGTCTATGTGGGCTCAGTAGAGACACCGTGTTAAAAAGAGCTAAGATTTTTACTGGCTTCTAGCTGCTGAAGCCCTCTCTGCCTCTGGTCAAGTCGGGAATGAAGTATTGGTTTTTGAGCCCGTGAGGCACAGGTTTTGTTCCGGGATACCTGTTGTGTGTAGGTGACAAGTAGGTCATGGTACATCCTTGCCAGCATTAGCGAGGAGAGGACACTTCACTAGCATAAGGGGTCAGGATGTGATAAGTGGGAGATGAGAAGCCACAGGGTCCCAGGGTCCCTGGGGAGAAAGAGGGAGTGGGTAGACAGCTGTGGGGGAAGTAGCCTGGTTTTTTTTTTTTTTTTTTTTTTTTTTTTTTAACACCAGGTCCCAGTGCAGACAACCATGTCTTATAGCTTAGGTGGTGACTGGGTTTGATGGTGCATAGCTGGAATCTCAACACTTGGGGGACAGAGGCAGGGTGGACCCAGACTTAGAGCACAGACTGGCCCTTCATTGTGGGTTCTAACACCCTAAAATCAAAACCATGAAACTAAGCTTGTGGTGAACAGGAGCCTTTCTCAAAAGAGGTTCGGTAAAGACAAGTTACGACCATGGGAAGTCACATGTGACCATGGGAACTTACAGTAAGTTGTCAAACACATTAGATGGCTTAACTTGTACAAGTGTAATTTTTGCTATTTTGTTAACTGGCCCTTAAAATGAAGGCCATACTAGATAAGACAGGTAGACTGCTCATTTCGGTAGTACCCAATCCCACATGTCAACTCTATACCCAGATTTAAGAGGTTTGAACTACTTTGAACCTCAATTCCCTTCCGTGTGTCTAAATCAGAAATTGGTGGCGCTCATGACTACTGGGTTATACTTGCATGGATGGGTCTGTGCCAAAGTAGATGATGCAGACAGACATAGTTCATGCTTATGATCTTAGGGAAGCTGAACTAGGAGGTTTGTCATGGATTTGAACTCTCGAAATGTTTTCATCACTCTTCTAATTGTTGGTGATGAGGTTCCTTGATAAAAGCAATGGAAGGAAGGCAGAGTTTATTTTGGCCCTCAGCACAAGGATGCAGTCCATCATGGAGAAGACCTGGCAGCATGAGTAAACACACATTTAGAAAGGATAGAGGGATGGATGCTTTTCCTCTGCTCACTTTCTCCTGCTACAAAGTCAAGGATCCCAGCTTAGGGGATGGTGCCACCCACAGTGGGCAGGTTTTTTCTTTGTTTAAAAAAAAAAAAGAAAAAAGATTTATTGATTGATTGATTTGTGAGTACACTATAGTTGTACAGATGGTTGTGAGCTTTCATGTGGTTGTTGGGACTTGAATTTTTTAGGACCTCTGCACTCGCTCAGGTCCAAAGATTTATTATTGTACATAAGTACATACAGTGTACATTAAGTACACTGTAGCTGACTTCAGATGCACCAGAAGAGGGCATCAGATCTCATTATGGGTGGTCATGAACCACCATGTGGTTGCTGGGGTTTGAACTCAGGACCTTCAGAAGAGCTGTCAGTGCTGATACCCACTGAGCCATCTTGCCGGCCCGGTTTTTTTTTTTTTGTTTGTTTGTTTGTTTGGTTTTTTTTTCCTTAAGTTGATGGGAAGCACTTCATCTCTCCTTTGATCCTAGAGCTCCTTGAGTTGACAAATCAGATTAGCGACTACACAAAATAAGACAAGTCAACAACGACAAAGAAGTAGATAATACAGTAATGCTCAGTACTGGGTGTGGTGGTGATGTCACTTGATTTCTACTGCTTCACCTCTAAAGGGAATAAGTCCATCTCTCTCAGATCTATATTCATCGGGCTTAGAGAGTCCTTTTGTGGAAGGGGTAATGAAAATTCACTTTAATGCGATATAAAACCAACTGAGAAGAAATTGTTGGCATTTCTTATGGGTGAGTTAGGCTTTTTGAGTGCTTTTTGGGGCCCATGTCCAACTTTCTGGGACTGACCCGTTCCAGGACTGCAGTTCACACTTGACACAGAGTTAAAGTCAGAGAGGGACAGAGATGACTCTCGAACTTGCACTCTATGCTTTTTTTTTTTTTTTTTTTTGACAGCTTTTATGTTCACTTAGCGAACAGTAAAGGGTGGGGACCTGGGCTGCCTGCCTTCAGCCTGGAAGGCTGGAGAGTCCCTGAGGTGTCCCTGGGCAAGATGGTTGTGGTGGGGTGCCCTTTCTCTATAGGAGCAGAAGCAGGCTGAGGGGAGAAGGGGTCATCCCCCTATCCCCTCCTCCTTAGCTCCCTAGCCCCCTCCCCTTCTGTTCTTAACAGTAAAGCCAAGAAAGATCTGGGCTGGCCCAGCTTGGGTGTCAGTCAGTACTTAGAGGGAGACCTTGCTCAGAAAGCTGGCTTTCCCTGACAGGAGTACAGTCCACTAACTGTCCACTGTCAGGAATTTTTTTTTTTCCGAGGGTAGGCAGTTGGAAGCCTTGAAACCCTTCTGGCTGTCTGCCCCACATCCCTTTCTGGCTGTTGGGAAGCAGGGCAGAAGTGAAGGTTGTGGGGAAGGGGGCTGGCACTCCTCCAGGTGCTGGGCAGAGGAATTAGCCCACAGACCCTGGTGGAACTGGCTGGCTGGGAGCGAAGCCTGGGGAGTTTCTAATTAGTAGATGGGTTTAGGTGTGTTAGTCTGTGTTCGTTCAAGGAATTAAACAGCCAGGGGAGGGAAGGAAGAGGGCCGGAGACTGAAGACATTGGCAGGTTGTTGGAACTTGGAAGAGAAGAGGAGCTTATTTAGTGTGTTCATCCTGGTGGGTTGTAAGGACGGGGAGGTGGGAATGTGTGGCCTCCAGCTGGCAGGTGGGAGAAAGGTGGTAGCTGTAAGCCAAGTTACCATCTCAACAGGCAGAGGACACCTGTGACAGCTGGAAACCCCTTGCTGCAGGCATTTCCTACCTCGCAGCTCAGAGTCGAAGGAAGAAATGAAGGCTGCATTCTGGGCCAAGTGCCAAGGCTAACCCAGGTTCCTTCTCGTGCCCTTGTGCTCCGCTTTACTGGAGTTCCTGCATGCACAAAAGCAGTGGGGTGCATGCTGCTTCTTGGAAAAGTCCCCCCCCCCCCCCGTGTGGCAGCAATTGAGGTATAACTTCTTGAAAATGTTCCTTTATGCAACTCCCCAGGAAGTTTCCTTTGTGATTATTGTCTTTTCTTCTGGACAGAGATGCCCAGTCTCCTGGATGATGAACTTGCTTTCCGAATTGCCCAAGGCCAAGAAGAGACTGAGAATAGCAGTTGCCTTGTGTCCTGGGATCTTAACTGATAACCACTGACTGGTTTTTATACTAACAGTGGTGGGTACTGTAATAGGCAGGCTAAAGGATCAAGTGGGCTGGGGTCACTGGCTTTTGGGGTTGGATGGGCCCACCTGGCATATTAACTGGTAATCCCCTTCCTGGGGGTTGAAATGTCTTGGTTACCCTTCCTTAAGTGATCTAACGATCAGAAGGCATTCTGAGGAGCTAAGAGTTGTGTAGCCTGGCAACCTGGGTTTGGGCCCTGCCTCTGGTAAGGTGACTTTGTGCAGATTGCCTTCACACTCTAAGGCTCTTATCCAATGTGTTACAGGGGTAAGAAATCACCAACTTCTCGTGACTGTAATAAATGGAGTTATGCATACAAATGACTTAGCACAGAAACTCAAATAATCAAACGATGTTATCCACACTCTGATCTCTCTCTCTCTTTTTTTTTCCCTCTTTTAATCTCAGCAGAGAGCAGGAGGGAGCCACCACTGACTGTTTAGATGAAGTCTGATTGGTCATCTTAAGGATTCTGATGGGGGGGAGGATGGAGGCTGGGAGCTGGCTCAGTGGGTAAGAAGAAGCACTTGCTATGTGGGGTCTTGAGTTTGAATCACCACCACCCATGTATTAAAATATAAAAATAAAAATGAAGCTCAAAGCAGCCACAAGTGCTTATAATGTAAGGGAGGGGACAGAGACAAGAGGGCCACCCACTGTGGCTTGTTGGTCAGCGAGCCTAGTTGAAACCCTCCAAGCTTCAGGTCCAACGAAGGAATCATTGTCTCCAGAAAATGAGACAGGAGAGGTCTCTTGCATGTGCAGACATCCACACCCCCACCACACACGTACACACACACCCCTAGCTCTCCATACACACAAAGGAAAAAGGAAGTTGTGTCAAGGGTGCAGTTAATTGCATAGTTCCCTTTGCTTGGTAGGGCTCTCAGCGATTCCAGAGCTTCAAGTCTGAGGATTTCCTATGGGCAGTCATGACCGTTGAAATCTTCCCTAACTGTGTTTCTTTTGTTGGCTTGATGGCCTATTTATACCCCAGAAATGGGAATTCTCTTTAAAATCTTATTATTATTTTGGTGTGTGTGTGTGTATGTATGTATGTATGTATGCATGCGTCTGCTGTCTGTCTCTCTAGGGAGTTTGTATATGCCATGGAGCACATGTAGAGTCCAGAGAACAACTTTGTAGAGTTGTTTCTCTCCTACCTGTATGTGGACCCTGGGGATCAAATTTAAGACACCATGGTTTTCTGCCAAGTACCTTGACCTACTGAGCCATCTCAGCCGCTCAGACTTGAGAATTGCTTAAGGTCATATGCACCCTTTGTCTCTAGTTTGGCTTGCTGCTTCTTAAACCAAGAGAGCAGGGTCAAGGACAGCTATGGGATCTGATGTAGCATTAGGTCAGTCACACACCAGTGAAGCAAGAGAGATGCACGGTGACCTATTTAAAGACACTTATTTATATTCAGGACACTGGTGTGCTGGTTTGAGAGTGTGGCTGGCAGGCAAGCCTGGACATCCTCACAGGTTTTACAGTTCATTTTGGTTCCTCTGGGTTCAGTGTGTCAGTGTGGAGTATCTGGGAGTGGTGTTATGGAGATGGAGGAGCACTGCAGGAGGGGAAGGTGGAGGAGGGGTGGTTGGGAAGGTCATCGGGTATCATTTTCTTGGCAGGGGACTGTGGGATCACATCCTCAGAATCAAGTATGGGCAGTGGCTTGGATGTAAGCCCTGGTAGCAGCATGTGTCCCCTAATCACTCTTGCTGCTGTGGGGCCTGGAGGGTGATGGATGGGGGGGTGCACAAGGAAATAGTGAATTAGGAAGGTGCACTAGGGCAGCCATGAGAGGTTCTTAGCATTTCTTATATTTTCTAATGTTTAAGCCACAAAGGAGTACATGCCGTGCACAAGTTAGCCTTGCTTTGTTAAGATACCGCCATAGCTCCCAGAGGACAAAACATTTAAACAAAGTCAGAGGAGAGGTCTGTGAATCTAATGCAGTGACGTGCAGGGGACTCAGCCTTTCATCAAAGCTCTAGGAAGATCTAGGTTCCCTTTACAGTGACAGAAACCACTCAGAGAGAGTCAGGTTTGGTGGGAAATGCTCCTTCAGTCTGGAGAAAGAAGAAAGCATGTGATCTTCTCAGAAAAGCACGTGACCTCAGAAAAGCCAACTTTTTTATTTACTTAATTGCGGTTATAATTACATCATTTCTCCCTTTCTTATCCATTAAAGCCTTTCTACATGCCATGACCACCCTTGCTGCTTGCTCTCTTTCAAATTCACACACACACACACACACACACACACAAAGGCACACAGATGTATATACATTCTTAAATATATAAATATAACGTGCTCAGACTATAATGTTCCTGGTATATATGTTTTCAGGGCTGACCGTTTGGTTTTGGATCACCAATTGGTGAATTTTCCCTGGGGAAAATTCTCTTTCTCTCTTGCTCTCAGCATCCCTTGGTTGCCTGTGGGTTTGGGTCCAGGTTTGGAACCTCGTGAGTTTTTCTCCCTTCCATGCCAGCGCAGATGTAGAATTTCACTTAAATTGTATATGTATATTCATATACCTACCCCTGTGTGTTACAGGTATTTTTTGGTAGATAATAGTGTGATTTCGTAGGACTTTTCCACACACCCTTACTGTAATTTTACCCACCTTCATCTGCTTTCATCTCTCTCCCTCCCTAGTAAGAGACTCCCATTTCTCCCATCTCCCCCCATTTCTCCCATCTCCCCCCATTTCCCCCATCTCCCCCCACTTCCCCCATCTCCCCTTCATTTCAGCTGTTTCCTGCTTCTCCCTCTCTATTGCTCATCTCCTCCCGCAGTGGTCCCTTTTTATGAAGATACTTAATGAAGGCTGCTTCTTTGTGGAAGCCAAGGTTAGTGTCTTTAAGGGGCTCTGTTCTTCGGAGGAGTTGAGGCCACAGACTCTGGGATTTCTGTTTGTTTTAATTTAGAGTTGTGAATCTCATGTATGCCAGTCAGAGGTCAGCTGTGTGAGTCCTCCTATGAGTTACTTTTCCTGGTGCTGTGGTAAAACACCCAGACAGACCAGAGTCCTCATCACAGGGAAGAGGCAGGCAGGGCAGCCGAGTTGCAAGCTGAGAACCACATTTTGAACTACAAGCATGAAGCAGAGAAACTTGGAATAATCAGTCTTTACTCTCAAAGTTCCACCTCCAATAACATTTTTCTCTAAGAAAGCCAGACCTCCTAAAAAGCATCAACATCCAGGGAGGAAGCTTTCAAAGCCAAAGACCAGAGAAACAGTCGAATTTCCAGGATGTTTTATCCAGCAGTGTCTTTCATGTCAAAGTCAAGTGGCTTTGCACCCTTGGTGGCTACGCTGCTTCAAAGGCCCTCCCAGAAGAGATTCATGTTTGTTTGTTTTTTTTTTTTCCCACTTTTTATTTTTTCCTACCTGCTGTTTATCATTTATTTTTATTCTTGTGAAATCTCCAGTTAGGTAATTGCCTGGATCTCTCTCCTTGCTTGTTTTTGGGGACACAGAGCAGCTGTCTCCTTACTACCCCTTGGACATTTCTACCTCGGCCTCAGCTGGGACCCTGTACCACCAATGATCTGCGCTGCACCATGGTACACTTGATGTCCTGTTCTCTGGGCTTAGCCATCTTCTTTTCTTCATTTTGTCTTTCTTGAGTCATTGACTATCTGTCTGCCACTGTTGGCTGGGCCTTTTCCTGCCTCACTCTCCACTTCTGCAGGTCACAGAGAGACGGTGTGGTCCCATGTAGAGACCTGTTGATGGGCAAGCCATACTGACAACATTGCATCAGCCCCTGAAAGTGGTCTTTTTTTTTTAAAGATTTATTTATTTATTATATGTAAGTACACTGTAGCTGTCTTCAGACACTCTAGAAGAGGGTGTCAGATCTGGTTACGGGTGGTTGTGAGTCACTATGTGGTTGCTGGGATTTGAACTCCGGACCTTCGGAAGAGCAGTCGGGTGCTCTTACCCACTGAGCCATCTCACCAGCCCGAAAGTGGTCTTGATGCCTGCCATGTCACTGTGAGTCTGTAACACTCCAGGACACTACAAGTTTATTTATACTCTGTTTGACAAGATAGGTGAGGGGTTTGTCTTAGGGTTACACCATGACCAAAAGGCAACTTGGGGAGCAAAGGGATAGAGCACAAAGATAGATCTATGAGTCACAGAGTTCACTGAGGGGAACCAAGGCAGGAACTCAAAACAGGGCAGGAACCTGGAGGCAGGAGCTGATGCAGAGGCTTTGGAGGGGTGCTATTTACTGGCTTAGACCTCATGGTTTGCTCAGCCTGCTTTCTTACAGAACCCAGAATCACTAGCCTAGAGGTAATCTCCACTCACAGTGGGCAGGGTCCTCCCACATCAATCACTAATTAAGAAAATGCCTTATAGGCCTACCTGCAGGCTCATCTTACAGAGGCACTTTTTCAATTCACTTTTTCTTAGGTTGTGTTGGGTCAATATAAAACTAGGGTGAACTATCTTACCTTATGTATATGTTTATTTTTGCAGTGCTGGGGATGGGTTCAGAACCTTGTGTACGCTAAGCGAGCCCTCTGCCACAGAGCTACATATAGCCCTGGCCCAGAGCAATGACTTTTTTTTTAAGTCTAGAAATAGTAAGAAACAAAAATACCAGTGTACTACCCAGAACTGTGGATGCTTATTATTTTGTCTACTAGCATGTAGTATTTAAATAGTACCTTTTTTAATCTAAAGAGAATTGCTAGTTTCAAAGTTTTGCATGTATGCAGATGTGTGTATGATGGGTGATCAATGTTGTTCAAGTTCTCTAAACTGGAAAATCTTGCCCCATTGGTTCACACCTTTAATCCCAGCACTCGGGAGGCAGAGGCAGGTGTATCTCTTGAATTGGAGACCAGCCTGGCTTACAGATTGCGTTTCAGGACAACCAGGGTTACACAGAGAAACCCTGTTTTGAAAAACAAAATAGGATTCAGAGAGGAGGGAGAGACAGACAAACAGACAGACAGACACACATAGGGACAGGGACAGGCACAGAAAAATAGTAAATTAGTTTCCCTATCCATATTAGATTTTTTAAAAAGATTTGTTTATTATTATAAATATGAAGCCGGGTGTGGTGGCACACGCCTTTAATACCAGCACTTGAGAGGCAGAGGCAGGAGGATTTCTGAGTTCGAGGCCAGCCTGGTCTACAAAGTGAGTTCTAGGACAGCCAGGGCTATACAGAGAAACCCTGTCTCGAAAAACAAAAAATAAAAACCAAACAAATAAATATGTACACTGTAGCTGTCTTCAGGTGCACCAGAAGAGGGCATCAGATCTTATTATGGGTGTTGTGAGCCACCGTGTCGTTGCTGGAATTTGAACTCAGAACCCTTGGAAGATCGGTCGGTGTTCTTACACACTGAGCCATCTCACCAGCCCCATATTAGATTTTTGAGTCTGTGTTGACAAACAGGCAAACGCTTGTCTTTATGGCCACCTTATGTTATCCATTATACCACCCTATTCCTTTTGTGTCTTCGTTTGCCAATTGCAGTACCAAGTACAGACAGTTGAAAAGAATTTTTTTATACATATACTTTATGTATGTGTAGAATTTGAGGGTTAGATACTTTATTTGTCCCTGTAGTTTCTGGCCCAACTCTTCACTTGGGCCTCTGGCCACTAAGTCACTTTGCCAGCTCCCTGGATGACGTGCATGAGCTGGAGGAGAAATATGTAGGACTCATGGGAAGAAGTGAAAACTGATAGTGCTGTTTGCCGTCTTGATACCAGTTTCTCTGACTCTTCAAGGACAACTGGGCTTGCAGAATCCCAAGAGGACTTGGGCTGAATCTGAGTATGTTTTTGTTTTCTCAAACTGTCTGCCTCAGCCCTGACCCACGGCAGGTCTTTGCGATTCCAGGAATGAACCTGGTGTTTATAAAGCAGCCCTTTTTTGAGTGCGCACAGGCGGGGAGGCTCCAGAGAGGCTGTGCTCACGTGGGGAGCCTTCGATGAGGCAGCAGTGTAAGGCCATGCTCTAGAGATGCCCCTGGGGCCAGGCCAAGGACGCATGTGTGTAAGCATTCATAAGTTTCTCTACAAACCAGAGAGCCAATGGGGATAAAGCCTGAGGCCAGCACTTTGCTGAGTATTTATCTGAGGTTTTCTTGTTCCAATAGAAGAGGTCCCTTTCTCTTTACCAAGTGTGTCATTCAGGATAGCCTACAGAAGAACCACAGGGCAATGGATCCCCGGGGATGCCAGTGAGTGAGTGAGGGATCTTGTTTAAAATAGGTTCCGTGGTAGCCCAGGCTTGTTGTCTCTGGTTCTACCAGGGCTCGGGTCCAGGGCTATTCTTAGACTTCAGATGACCGTTTGAGTGTAGGTTCCTTTGGGAACGGTGACCTAGTGGAACTCCACGACTTACAGATGAGCAGCGCACTCACGCCAAGTCCAGCTCAGCACCCAGTCTGCTCTCTGACTTTGAAGCCAGCACTGCTTGCTCATCCATCCACACTAAAACTGAGTCAGGCCTCGGAGTTCAAGGGCCTGTGCTGCAAGAATAGAGGGATGGAGGGGATTCCTGAGCCAGGTGGTCACTGCCCTGCTTTCTGTGCTTCGGTACAATGCTGTCCTCCTCAGTTTCCCACTTGACTGTGTTTCCTGAGTTCTTTTTAACGCTCAGCTGGGCAGTAGGCAGTAGCTACAGGATGGCCCCAGAGGCTGGCTGGCTGATCTAGTGGTTATGACAAAGCCATTTCCATCTTCAAGCATGATTGTGAGAGCAGGGTTGTCAGCTGTGGGGAAGCTGGTCTGCTGGACGAGGGGAAATTCTTCTAGAATGTGGCCGTGGTGGTGGCCGTGTCTGAGAGATGCCAGGCGTTACTTGACTGGGTTCTTTTCTGGGAGCAAAGGGTGATCCAGGGTTGAGAGTTAGGGCAGAAGCTGGATGTTAGCATAGATGGACCTGCCGACCCGGGGGGGTCACTCAGTAACTAAGCTGGACTGTGTTCTGGGGCTAACTTATCCCATAACATTACTCTTCCATTTGGAATTCGGTCTGCAGTGTTCAGAACTCAGGCACCTCTGTGAACTGCTCTGGATTTCAGAGCCAGAGGCTACCGCTGTCATGAACCTATTGTGTGTGTGTGTGGGAGGGATGGGGTGAATGCAATGTTATTTCGAAAGACTAAGGTCTTCAGGTTAAATATTAACTAAACAAACAAGTAGGACCCCCTTTCTCTCTTCTGACTCCCGTACTTCCTGCACATGTGCTAGGGACTAGCTGCCTACCCTGTAGGTTAGTGTGGTCGTTGAGGTCAGCCATCCAAAGGGAGTGGCTTCAAATTTTCACTAACACAACCTGTGTCCTATGTGTTTTGGGCATTTGTCCCTATATGCAGGGAACCTGTGTGTGTGTGTGTGTGTGTGTGTGTGTGTGTGTGTGTGTGTCCCATCTTCTTTCCCTCTTTGTATAAAATGTATTTAGGCAAGTTCCATCTTCCTCCAACACTCCTGTTAAGCAGCAGAGAGCTTTGTTCTTTAGCTACATGTAGGATTTAGACAACCAGTCTAGACATGTAGTTCCATGGTAGAGCATGCAGTTAGTGGGTACAAGGTCCAGGACTCTATACCCAGAGGCACAAAAGAAAAACAAAACATCATCTACTTTGAGCTTCCATGCAAGGGTCTTTAAAAAAATATGCAAATGTAAATATGGCTAAACAAATAGGAACCTCTTTGTTTCTTCTCTTATCTCCTACAGCATGTGCTAGCGAACAGTTGAAATAGATATGTAATCAAATTTAAGAAGACAGGTCTGGGTGTAGTCAAAAGATGAGAAAAAAACGGAGCAGACTCCACACATCAGACTGAGGGGGCTGGAGAGCTGGTCCAGTGGTTAAGAGCACTGGCTGCTCTTGCAGAGGACCGAGGTTTGATTCCAAGTGCCCACATGGCGGCTCAGAACAGTCTGTAACTCCAGTTCTAGGGGATCCGAAATCCTCTTCTGGCCTCTACAGATAACAAATGCACATTCTGTACTGACATACATGCAGGCAAAAAAAAAAAAAAAAAAAAAAAAAAATCAATGTACTTAAAATAAGTAATAAAATCTTAAAACTCAAAATGGAGAAATACCACAGCAGGGGATATTGAGGAACAGTCTTCTAGTTAGTTTTTTCCATGTATTTGGTTATCTTGTTATTAGATATTAGCTACTCTTCCTTCTCCCTTTCACAGTAGACAACCTTACATTACATATTCAAGAAACAGATCGTCCATCCATTTTGTATAAAACTTGATTCCCGCCCCCATGACAGTTTGAATGAGGATAGTAATAAAACAATATCATGTTTAAAAAGCACCCAGAACTCCCACTGTCTAAGCTTAAGAGGTCATAAGAATTAAAGGATCCGGTAAAACAATGAACTTAGACGGGAAGACCTGTTGGTATACTAGGACGATGGGGATGACTTGGAGGTAAGGGCTCACGTTCTTCCTGTACCTAGCTAAGGGTCAGGGCCAAGTACTCAGAACAGAAACTGGAGGGATTGCTCTTAGGTTCTTGGGGTCGGTTTTTCTAATAGTGCTTTGGACTTAGCCACAGATCATGGACTTCTTAGCATAGCCCCGGGACCCAGACAGAACTGGCCCTGGGAGAAGGCAGGGCTGTATGGAACATGGAGATTTTGATTCCCTGAATAAAATCCTTGATGCTACAGTCAAAACAGGGCTGCCCGAGAGAAAGATATTAAGTCTCAATTAAAGTCTCAAAGCCAATGTATGAATGCAGGAAGTGGACACATGGCCCTTTTCTTTTCTTTTCTTTTCTTTTCTTTTCTTTTTTTTTTTAAGGATTTATTTATTTATTATGTGTAAGTACACTGTAGCTGTCTTCAGACACTCCAGAAGAGGGCGTCAGATCTTGTTACAGATGGTTGTGAGCCACCATGTGGTTGCTGGGATTNACTGTAGCTGTCTTCAGACACTCCAGAAGAGGGCGTCAGATCTTGTTACAGATGGTTGTGAGCCACCATGTGGTTGCTGGGATTTGAACTCCAGACCTCCGGAAGAGCAGTCGTGTGCTCTTACCCACTGAGCCATCTCACCAGCCCACGTGGCCCTTTTCTGATGTCAGCCTCCAGCTGGGCTCCCTGGCCAGGTTGGTTAAGGGTGTGGGGTCAAAGGACAACATGAGGCCGTGGCCAGTTGTGAAGCTCCTCTGATGTCGACTGTGTTTGCTCCATTAGACCCAGATGGACACGGGCGTCAGGTTTGCCGGTTCTAAAGCAGAGCAAACCATCCTTTCCCTTTAAGCTCCCCTGCCATTTTCATTTCCACGTGTCTAAGTGATGATGTAATAACAACAAGGCCAGGGAAGGGACGACCCCATGTCCTGCAGACTCTGCACTGCCTACCTCTCTTCCTTTTGGAAAAGCGTTGCCTTATGTATATTAATATAAGTATGAAATCCCGTGCTTCCGTGTTGATCCATTCCTTAAACTGCTATGCTGGGGGAAACGGCTGATGCTCATCAAGCCGTGGGGCGGAGTCCTAAGGTCCGTTAAGGGGCCTTGCAAGTCCCTACTGGTTACCTCCAAGTCTGAAGCCTTTTCTACCTAAATCTTGGGGAGGTGATTAAGAAATGCTTCCTGAAGTGACCTCTGTACAGAGCCTGCTTAGCCTTCACGTCTAAGTAGTTGCTTAACAGATACTCTTCTGGATCTAACTTAACTCTCTTAGGCAGGAAAGAATGCAGCTTGGCATTTTTGTTCTGAGGGAAAATTCCATCTCTAGCCGGAATTCTCTATTTGGAATGTTTTCCTGTGGATCAACTCTGTAGCCATAAGAAAATGTATGGAGGGGGTGGGTGTGGGTGGGGTGAGTGGGGTGGGTGGGGTGGGTGATGCTTATTCAGGTGAAGAGGGGCCAATATGGAAAAATAGAAGCATCTGTGAGCTCACTCAGATTGCCCCCTCACCGCCCCCCATGTTTTGTTCCAAGAACACCATGAACAGTTCTCAGGAACCCTTCTAGCAGGAACCAGAAGTTAGACTGGAGATTTACTCAGACTTTGGTCTCAAACCCTCCACAAACCTTTTATTTGGGCCACGGATTAGTAGTAAGGTACAAGGCTTCTTTTTAGCTGCCCATCCTTTTGCTTCTCCCAGGCCTGCACTTCATTCCTTTCCTGGGTGCCTGCTTTACGATATATTTACTTGGGTCCTGAGATCTGTTCCAGAGAAAGAAATGGATGCCCTGCTGTCTTTAAAAGGAACCTGCAAGTCAGCTGGCTCTGCCTGAGGACTTCCCCAGCTCATTGGCATGTTTGCTGGTAGTCGGCTCTACCTGAGGACTTCCCCAGCTCATTGGCATGTTTGCTGGTAGTCGGCTNCTCTACCTGAGGACTTCCCCAGCTCATTGGCATGTTTGCTGGTAGTCGGCTCTACCTGAGGACTTCCCCAGCTCATTGGCATGTTTGCTGGTAGTGGTGGCTGGCAGCAATAAAGGGAGGGAATAAAACCTATCCTTGAATCCAGGTGGTCTCTCTGAGGATAGACAGACTGACCTTCACCTTCAGGGACCTGGGAACTTTTAGGACAGACAGGAATCCATGTAGTCTCCCAGGAAAGAACTACCCAGGTGACCCCAGTCTTCCAGGTAACCATCAATGATCACAGGACACTGCATGAATCAGGCTTCTCCACCTTTGTGGGCCTTTCCATAAAAAAGCATCGTGGAATTATATCATCTGGTTTTACAGATGCAAGTATGTCAGTATTAAATGTTAAGACTTCTTGCCTTAAAAGGCTGAATTTGGTTCTTCTGCCCTTAATATGGACAAAACCATTTTCCAGACCCGTATATCCTATGTCTGCTGTGTCTAATGGGCAGGTTAGCCCTGCCTAGACTCCAGGCCTGAGTATATGTCATCTGAGAGTGCCCATGCCTTTGCAGATAGGTCTCCAGAGTTGGCAGAGGGTGTTCTGATGAAGACTAAGCCAAGGGCTTCTTTGGCTGCTGTCTGTGGTTTAAGTGCCCAGGAAGGCTTGGAGATCACAGCTCCACTAGCCGAGTCCTCCGGATGCCCTCGGAAGACCCTGTGCCCTGTTCCATGGAGCTGTGGACTAGTGTGGCTATGGGTAGAAGTGAGGTGGAGGGTAGTTAGCCATTGCAGGAGAGCTTGGTCTACACTGCGTGGAGCTTAGTCATTTCTGCACTGGGCTGCGGGGGGCGTTCCTGGCCCTTGGGATAAGGACTGACCAGACAGTGTCATGATTTTTCAAAGGCTGTCTTGAGGTTATGGGGAGCTGTCAGCATTTGAGGTCTTGGGTTTGTTTGCTGAGGTTTGGCTCATTTCTGACCTCCCTAAGCTTTTCTTAAGGTCTCTTGCCCTCCACCTCTGTGTCCTGAGAATGCAGGGGCCATGTTGGTGGTTATGGTGGTTCCCGGCTGTACCACCAGCCCCAGAGGATGGCTCTTCAAGGACCCAATACTACAGAGGAAATCTGCAGCAAATAGAGTGACTCAGTTCCCATACAGAACCTGTAGGGGAGCTTGATCTATGTCTGGATGGAGCCCTTGGGTTTCCTCTCTTCCCATATCATGTCCCAGAACAGCAAAGGGAGAAGAGGATGTGGGAGGACTTTGGGGCCTGGTTCCTGGGTCTGACTGAACCCGAGGACAGGGCTCCTCTCTCGCTTTGATGCAAAGGTGAACTCGTTAGCTAGCTTTCCCCGTGGCTGATACTGGCACTGTTGGAGTGGAGTTTAATTTTGCTTAAGTTTTGGTGAAGCCCATGTTACCCTGGAGCCGTAGAGAGTTAGCCTTTCTAGAAGAAATAATTTTTCATGTTTCAGGCAGTTTATATGTAGCTCAGCATTAATAGCTTTGGGCAGATTTTTTTTTTTTTTTTTTGTCTTTAATGCTGTATACCTGACCCCTTCCCTTTTGTGAAGTCCCAAGGTCATCATCCTCAGTATAGTTACTTGGGTTTGCCTTCCTTCCTTCCTTCCTTCCTTCCTTCCTTCCTTCCTTCCTTCCTTCCTTCCTTCCTCCCTCCCTCCCTCCCTCCCTCCCTCCCATCCTTAAGATTTATTTATTGTATGCTCATGAGTACACTGTAGCTGTCTTCAGACACACCAGAAGAGGGGATCAGATCCGTTACAGATGGTTGTGAGCCACCATGTGGTTGCTGGGAATTGAACTTAGGACCTTTGGAAGAGCAGGCAGTGCTCTTAACCACTGAGCCATCTCTCCAGCCCCAGTTATTTGAGCTTTAAGACACAGATGTCCTTAGGGACTGCTGGTGGATGTGGACTTGTTTGCCATGCCTGATCCACCCCAAGAATTAATATATTCATTCTACTACCTCCCTGCTTCCCTCAAGATGGCTTTGCATGTGCCCCAGGCTGACCTTGAACTCACATATAGCCTAGGATGACCCTGAACTTCTAAGCCTCTGTCTTCCATTTTAGAATTATAGGCATATGACCAGACACCCCAGAACACTTGTTTGTTTAAAGTCCTCTACCTTTCCAACCTTAATACTCCATGTCACTGTTCACATACTGTTTCTTTCTTTCTTTACATTTGTTAAAAAAAAAATGTGTGTGTGTGTGTGTGTGTGTGTGTGTGTGTTCATGTGTCCATCCTTTAGTACTCCTTGATACTGTTCACATACTGTTTTTCTCATTTTTCTTTTGAAGTGTGGTGTGTGTGTGTGTGGGGGGGGGTGCAGACACGTGTGCCTGTGGAGGTCATACACCAATTTTGGGTGTCAGTCTTTGAGGCCTGAGTTCTGGTTATCCCTTGCTTAGGCATGTGCCTGACTAGCTGACCCATAAGTTCTGAGGATTCACACTGGTGCTGGGATCTTAGCCACACATTACTGTGTCTAGCTTCATGTGGGGTCCAGGAATCTGAACTCAGGTCCTTGTGCTCACATGGCGAATACTTTGTCACCCGAGACATCTCCCTTGTGCCCCTTGTGTCACCAGCTGTCTCGAACCCAGGCTTCCTGGAGCAGTAGTGAGGTGAACTGGCAAGGGTCTTGTGCAATGGTTCTCTCTGGGTTGGATGTGAAAAATGTCAAGCCTTTTCAATTTGGGGACATGGTGATAGTTCTTTGGTGCTCTTTGCTTCCTGCTTGAGAGTTAGCAGATAACTGGGGACGGTTTCCATCCTTACAGTGACAACTGACAGTGGCGTGATGTCTCTGTTCCCAGTCATCATCTAACTGCTTCACCTTTAACATAACTCTGCTCAGTTCTGTGAGCTGTTAGGTAGCCAGCCATTTACACGCAGGAAAGCCGAGGCTCAAAGAGGTGATGTGCAGGGGCCCTCAGCTGATAAAGTGGCACAGCAGGGATCGGCTTGAGCACCCAGGGCATGGGCACAGCTTCTCCAAGTGCTGCCCAGTGAGAGAAGGACACAGCTTCTCCAAGTGAGCCCAGTGAGAGAAGGACAGGCATCAGACACAGGGGAGGGGAGGGGAGGGGAGGTACCTTATAGGTGTAGGACAAACTTCTACTGATGGCTTTTTTGGTTTGTTTTTGGGACCGGATTTTGCTGTATAACCCTGGCTGTCCTGCAATTCACTCTGTAGACCAGGTTGGTCTCTAACTCACAGAGTTCCACCTGCCTCTGCCTCTCACTCAAGTGATGGGATAAAAGGCATGTGCCAACATCTCCTGGCTTCACATGTTTTTTTTTATTAGGACTTTGTGGGCTTGTGTTTCTGGATGGCTGGGGTGGGGCTAAGGCACCTTGACTTTTAGAACATGCTGGGACTTGTCCCCCTGGTCTCAGACTGACCACACAGTTCTCCATCTATGACCATACCCTGGAGAGATGTACCTCAGCCAGGCTGAGACTGGAAACTAGGGGCTGCTTTTAGAATCTGCTGCACACAGGAGGCTCTACGAGGGTGATTCTCACTGGCAGGTGGCTGCCTGTCTTGCAGTTCCTTGTCAGCCGTGCCCCAGCCCAGGGATCTTGTAGTAGTTTTTAAAATCTCAACTAGTCTGCCATGATGGGACCATAAGGGAAGAACTTAAACGGGCTTAGTTGTGGGTGAGCATGGTATTTTCTGGTGGATCTGGGGATGACCTACTTCCCCGTTGCGGGCCTCGTGTCTGCTCTCTTCATCCTTTGGTGCTCCTGTGTCACAGCTTGGATGGTGAGGGGAGAACTGAGTTCGGATCTCCCCATTTCTCTGCAGTCACACAGCCTGAGTTCAACTCCTGATCCATCACTTAATAGGGGATGTGATCTCGCTCAAGCGACGGGCTTCTGTGAGCTTCAGTTTCCCGGTGTGTGAAAGATGGAACCAGAGTCTGTTTATCTCTGTGCTCAGATGCCTCACGGAAGCCTCAGGGGAGGAATGCATTAGTTTGGGGGATAGTTTCAAGACTTCTTCATCCACCGACAAGAGGGAGGCAGTGCGAGTGGGTGGTGGGTGCTTGTCACATCTCGGTCTGAACCAGAAAACACACTGGGATGTGGAAGCAGGATGGACCATGACCCTTAAAATAAAAGTTCCACCCGCAGCAACTCCCCTCGTCCAGCCGGGCTCCACAGCCTTCATCAACAGCACCAGCACCCGCGCCAGCAGCCTTCAGCAACAGTGCCAATAACCTGAGTTCAAACACAGAAATCTGTGGGGGGAGCTTTTTACATGCAACCCACGCTACCACCCTCAGAGTTAGTTAGGAGTCACCCAGCTAAGTTGTGGAGGCTGGGCTCCTGGCACACAGTGGTCACGCTTTAGCTAATAGTCTTCTCCTTAATTAGGACAGCCACCCTCCTCAGGGAGGTTAGGGGGGTGGGAAGCTGAATCTGGAGTGTCTTCCCCTTTTCTCTGCAGACAGTGATGATGACCACTCTGAGGGAGGCCTGGTGGAGAACCACGTGGACGGGACCATGAACATGTTGGGAGGTGGCAGCAGTGCTGGCCGGAAGCCCCTCAAGTCAGGCATGAAGGAGCTGGCTGTGTTCCGGGAGAAGGTCAACGAACAGCACCGGCAGATGGGCAAAGGTGCCAAACACCTCAGTCTGGAGGAGCCCAAGAAGCTGCGCCCGCCTCCCGCCAGGGTCAGTGGTGGGGTGGGGTCTGATGGAGGAAGGAGGGTGTGGAAAGGTAGAAGAACATCATACCGTGTCCCACAGGCCCTGCTACTGACAGACAAACCAAATCTAACAACTGTCATGTGACTTTCTGGAGGGATGGGACGTGCACAGTGGGGCTGGTTGTCACTGATGCCGCCCTACTAGCCACGTGGTGTTGATGGAGTCTCTTCCCCACGGATTAGGCACTTTGTGAGGCCTTACCCAGTGCCAGTGTCTTGTGGGCTCCTTTTTTTTTCCCTCACGCTAGGCGCTCCTTTTTTTGTCTTCAGACCCCTTGCCAGCAGGAGTTGGACCAGGTCCTGGAACGGATCTCCACCATGCGCCTTCCGGATGATCGGGGCCCTCTGGAACATCTCTACTCCCTGCACATCCCCAACTGTGACAAGCATGGCCTGTACAACCTTAAACAGGTGAGTGTGGGCCAGCCTGGGCGAGGGAGGCCTTTCCTCAGCCCGGGGCCCTGTCGTGCCTAGTCTGCTGCACCTGCTTGTATAGTCCCTGGGAGCAGAGAGCTGAGCCTGGAAGAGGCGTCTGTAACCTGAAGGGTGGGTGGGTGGTATCTCAGGTGGGGCAGGTCTGACGCCACTCTCCCAGCTGGCTTCTCTCTGCTCTTGGTGTCTGTCAGGAAGGTGCCCCGGAGAACTGAGACAGGGTTTAGCCCTGGCAGCTCAGCTCTTCCAGAGGTTTAGATATATAGCTACAGTAGAAGTGGGTTAAACCTAAACCAGTAAATCTCCACGTTACCTGAGAGCTGTGCCCTGGGCTCTCCCCTGGAGGTTGTCACTTGATAGGTTTGGTAGGAATCTACAGTTTGCATCTCTCCCCTCCCCTTCTTCCTCTTCCCCTTCCCTTTCCTTTCTTTTTCCTTCCCCTTCCCTTTCCCCTTGCCCCTCCCCCTTCCCTTTCCCCTCTTCTCCTCCCCTCTCCCCCTCTCCTTCCCTCACTTCCCTCCCTTTCACTGCCCTGGCTGTCCCAGAACTCATTCCATAGACCAGGCTGGCCTCTACTTTACTGAGCTCCGCCTGCCTCTGCCTCCCAAGTGCTGGGATTAAAGGCGTGCATCACCACCATCTGGCTTACAGTTTGCATTTGTAAGCCTCTCCCAGGTATTTTGCTAAATGGTCCATGAACTGTGTATTGCTAATGATCCATGAATCAATCTTTGGAATCAACAATCAACCATTGGTCAAGTAGCCCCTCTGGTGTCCAGGTATCACAAGAGATAGAAGATTGGGGATTAAATGCTGAACATATAGTTCTGACCATAGTCGTCAGTAGCAAGGGTTAAGGACTGAATGTAAACTCCCAGGAGCCTTTGCCCTCCTGCTTCTCCGTGTGTATACATCCTTTTATGTGTCCCACCTCTCACTTCCTTCCTTCTCTACCTCACAACCTCCTATAGGGGAAGAAATAGGGGAAGAAGAACTCATATTTCCTGTAAGAGGGAGGAGAAGGGATGGGGCAGGGGTGTGGCTGGCAGGAGTGGTGGGGGGAGTGGGGGCTGGACTGTCATCTGTCATCACGTTAGTTAGTAAGCAGGATCTCACTCACCTTAGAGCTGAGAGCACTCGGGATGCTCTGGGGTGCTATAGCAAATTAAGGTGGTGGGTTTTAGTACGGGGGACTTGGATCTTTGGGGTATGGGGTATTTTACTGAACTCTCCCAGTGATCCGAATGGCCCATCAGGGTTGACGTAAGGAAATGGATGTGTGGGGCCAGGGGCTGGGGTGGGTACAAACAAAGACACTACTACTTCTTTTTCTTGGATCTTCCTCAACTCCTTCATCACGCAGATATCTAGCCCCGCCCCACCCATGCCAGTGTAAAAGCTGTCTGTCTGTCTGTCTGTCTTTCCTTTCAAGTGTAAGCTAATTACTTCAGGTGGAACTCGGACATGTCTAGTGAACAATGGACGTACTGAACCTCATAAGCCACCGTATCCATTTATGAGTCACTCCTGCAGCATATATGATAAGATTAGGGATGACCCTGGATGGCAACGCCTGGAGTTCAAGTTTCACCTCTCTCCTTAGATCTGAGCTGTATAACTTGGCTCCTTGGCCAGTGGCTAAATTGATTCCAAGAATGCAGAGCACAGACCATTATCAACACATGAGAACTTCTTAGGGACGCGACCTGTAAGCCGTGGCAAATGCCTTTAATCCTGGCAGGCAGAGGCAGGCGGATCTGTGAGTTCGAGGTCAGCCTGATCTACAGATCAAGTTCCAGGACAGCCAGGGCACGTACACAGTCACAAGTCACTTAACCAGTTCTTGCTTCTGTTTCACAGCTGTAGAATGGGGACATTAATGATACCTAATACACAAAGTAGCTGTGTGTATTATGTGCGTAAATGTGACTCGATGCCAGTGGGTGATTGGAAGCTCTTGCTCACACAGCGCCTGGCACACAGTCAGTCTCTTGGGATGTGAAGGTTTTCATCTTAGACCATGGCTATTCTGGGGTCTCCCACAGGAGCTGGGCCATTTCTTGGTCTTTGTCTCCAGCAGCATTGGTAATGGGCACACCCTATCAGCATCCTTCTACTGCGTGTAGGCCAGGCAGAAGTTTAGGACCTGTACAAGAGTCTGCAATTTGACAAGCTGCCAAGTGCTCACTTATGGTTAGGACAGGCCCCTGCGCGGCAAAACCCAGCCCCTGGGAACTACATCCAGCCCTGGGCTGTTGAGGGAGAAGCTGAGGTGGCTTAGTGGGTGGGACTCTTGATGTTTTCCTCTTCTTACTCTTCAGTGCAAGATGTCTCTGAACGGACAACGTGGGGAGTGCTGGTGTGTGAACCCCAATACCGGGAAGCCCATCCAGGGAGCTCCCACCATCCGTGGGGACCCCGAGTGCCATCTCTTCTACAACGAACAGCAGGAGACTGGTGGGGCCCATGCCCAAAGTGTGCAGTAAACCACAGCCAGTCAGTGCCTGGCTTCCCCACCCCGAACACCAGCAGAAATGGAGGGCGTCAGGGTGATGGGTGTGGAGGAGTTCCCAGTTTTGACACATGTATTTATATTTGGAAAGAGACCAACACTGAGCTCAGAAGCCCCCCTCTGCCCCCCCCCCCAGCAGCTGTTAACCTGAACCTCCCTTGCTTCTGTTAGAGAGGGGAAGGGTGGTATGGGGGGTACTGGGTACAGGCTTGGGAATGGGGAAAGAAATTTTTATTTTTGAATCCCTGTGTCTCTTTTACTTAAGATTAAAGGAAGGAAAAATAAAACGTGTGTGTCTTACTTGAGTCTTTGGGGTGTCCCCGGGAAAGAGTCTTGGGACGGGGCTGCTTAGCTCATGTCCACCTTGTCCCTAACACCTGGAATCACAGGGAAGTCACTATTTCCATCTTACATGGGGACAAGAAAAATGCTTCTGTACTGAGATGCCAGCCTGCGGTGGAACCCAGGATTC
The DNA here is from genome assembly GCF_900095145.1 of Mus pahari. Classification (NCBI taxonomy): domain Eukaryota; kingdom Metazoa; phylum Chordata; class Mammalia; order Rodentia; family Muridae; genus Mus; species Mus pahari. Next base: position 51,481,750 of record NC_034594.1, read on the forward strand.
TGCTGCACTGAGGAAGGTTTCCAACCCTCTGGACTCGAGCTGACTGCAGGAAGATGGGTGGTGAGGACAAGAGTGTAGGTCTTCTTCCTCTGTGTGTGTAACACCCAGCGGACACTGAACATGCGGTCCGCAATCCCAGTTTTTGAGAGGCTGAAGCAGTAAGACAGAGTCTAGTCTAGCCTGGGCTACACAGCATATAAACACCCATACAAAGCAACGTTGGTAGAGAGCTTCAGATGATACTGCAGTGGGAGATGGAAAACGGGGAACACTGAAAATGGGGTTCTCTTATCCCCCGAAATAAGGAGTTTTCAACTGTCTTAGGGGGTTCCATTGCTGTGAAGAGACACCATGACCAAAGCAACTCTCTCTCTCTCTCTCTCTCTCTCTCTCTCTCTCTCTCTCTCTCAATATTCTAACCTTTTCTTTTTGTTAGGTATTTTCTTTAATTACATTTCAAATTTTATCCCCTTTCCTCATCTCTCTGAAAAATCCCTATTCCACCCCTCTCCCCCAGCTCACCAACCCACCCACTCCTGCTTCCCTGTCCTGGCATTCCCCTACATTGGGGCCCTTCACAAGACCAAGGGCCTCTCCTCCTCCCATTGATGAGAGACTAGGCCATCTTCTGTTACATATGCAGCTGGAGCCATGGGTTCCTCCATGTGTACTCTTTGGTTGGTGGTTTAGTCCCTGGGAGCTCTGGGGGTACCGGTTGGTTCATATTGTTCCTCCTGTGGGGCTGCAAACCCCTTCAGCTCCTCGGGTCCTTTCTCTAGCTCCTCCACTGGAGACCCTATGCTCAGTCCAATGGATGACTGTGAGCATTCACCTCTGTGTCAGGCACTGGCAGAGCCTCTCAGGAGACAGCTATATCAGGCTCCTGTCAGCAAGTACTTGTTGGCATCCCCAATAGTGTCCGGGTTCACTAACTGTCTATGGGATGGATCCCCAGGTAGGACAGTCACTGTGTGGTCTTTCCTTCAGTCTCTGCTCCAAACGTGAGCACAGCAGCTCTTATAAGGAATCATTTGATTGGGAGTGGCTTACAGTTCACGGGTTTAGTCTGTTATGGAGGGAAGCATGGTGGCATGCCGGCAGGCAGACTTGGTGCTAGAGAGGTACTTGAGTTCTACATCTGGATTCAGAGTCAGCAGGAAGAGAGTGAGACACTAGGCCTGGCTTGAGCATCTGAGACCTCAAAGCGCATCCCTAGTGACACCCTTCCTCCAACAGTCACACCCACTCCTAACGGTGCCACTTCCCATGGGTCCATGGAACCATTTCACTCAAACCCTGCGTGAGTGAGCCCACATCAACACATCAGCCAGCTTCAAAGGGGTCTCTGTGGATAAAGAGCATGGGCTGAGGCTAGACCATGGTTGTGCACATTTCAGGCAGATCTCAGAGTTCAAGGCCAGCCTGGCCTCCAGAGCAAGTTCCAGGACAGCCAGGGTGACACCTTGGCTCTGTCTCAAAAAAGAAAAGAACAGAACTTGGGCTGAGAGACTGGGAACTGAGTCAGGGTATGGGGGTGGGGGAGCTCTTGTATAAGCAGTGTGTAAGCCGGACTCTAACAGGATGTTTTGTCTGTACCGGAGGTCCAGGGACTCTCTGTGGGCCATGAGGAAGGCAAACCATTTTCCTCCCCAGTGCAAGGCTGAGCTCGACTTGAGTCTGCACCCGAGCCCTTTGGCTGTGGAGGGGCCTCTTTAATGGGCTGGCTCAGTCCCTTCAGACTCATCATCTAGCACATCCGGAGGTGGTGAGGGACACCTGGGACTTTGGGCAGGTGCCAGAACATTAGATTCTTAGAGAATACCCCCTGTCAGGAAAAGAACTACTTCAGGGTGGATGGAACAGATAGATGAATTCAACTAAGTCCCACGATACCACACACGGAAATACCAGTTTCATTTTACAGGCAAAAGTTTCCAGAAGGCCCTGTTGCTCAGTATCGAGCTTGCTGCTGATCCGTGGGTCAAGCATCCCCATTTGGGTGCATTTTCCCCCCTGGGCCTAGCGGGGATGGTTTAATCTTCAACGAACAAGGTCATAGCCTGCGGAAGCTGCTGGGAAGCACTGTATCAGAGGGATGTTTCAGGGTCATCCTTGTGCTACGACGGGCTTTAGACAGCCACCTTGCTTAGGTTCTTTCCAAAACATGTTGCCACAACCTGCTTTGCCCATTGCTAGTCCCCTGTTCATTGAAAGAGGGGGCTGGTTGGGCAGGGCTTTAATTGAATGTGTTCCTTGATCACTCCCTGGAGACCTAGACCTCCAAGTTTAAGCCTGGCCATTGTTAAACGCTGAGGCCATACTGCCCCCATGTGGCAGCACCTGTAACTGCAGCCAGACTGTAATTGGCCCTTCAATGAGTTAAAGGGAGGACCAGGAACCCATATTAAGTCAAATGGCTTCTCTCTCGTAAGAAGGATTCGAAAGCTCTCCCACAGATTTCCAGAGTTAGGTGTCATGGGGACAGGGACTGAGAATCTTTATGTATACCTCTTGTATGATTTCTAGGGAAGACCGGTGGCCTAATTTGCAGGGCTTGAGACATTATGAGGCCTCTTGTTCTTACTAAGAACTTCAAGGCAGTAATAAGAAAGTTCACCAAAGACAGTCCATTAAAGCTCTGAGCTCCAGGTGATGTCATGGGTACATGTCCACAAGGCTGGCCCTTCTGTGTGCCCTCTGGACTTGCAGACACCCTGGTGTAGCTGTCCCATCTGCTAAGTGTATCTTTGGTACTACGATGTGCTAGCAACACGGAGAAGAACTTGCTTGTCCCTGATTATGAACTGTATGATTTTGCGCATATTTCTAACTTCTGTACACCCTTTAAAACCTCAGCTTTAAGGACTGAGATGATGTCTGTTTGAAAGAACAGCTTGCAGGGTAGAAAATAATTTCTGTCACACAGTTAAGTGTTGGTTAAATGTAGTCATGTCTGCATCCTAAATCGGGTGGTGCAGTGTTTACAGTGGAGCTGAAAGAGATGACGGCCTCTGTCCTGTAGTGTCTACATTTCAGTGTCGTAAATGGCCCTGCAGTCTCATGGCATGATGTGACAGAGGCATGTCCTCCAGCACTTAGAGTGGTAATGGAGAGTTGTGATGAAGAAACAGAAATTAAAAAAAGGGTGTGTGTGTGTGTGTGTGTGCGCGCGCACGCGTGTGCTTGTGTGTGCACGCGCCTGTGTATGTTTTCTAAGGGGTTGGGTTCAGAAAGAGGAAGCAGCACATGGAAGGGAAGAGCTGCACCCTGAGCCTGGAGGCTTGCACACGGCTGAGGATGGGTGTCATTCACACGGTGCAGGCGGCAGAGGGACAGCTGAAGAGGAACGTTGTAGGGAGACCTATCAGGAGGGATGTGGTGTGTTACTGAGGGATTTGAACTTAGGCCAAGGGTGGTTAAGACTAGATATGTGGAAATCAACTGTAGCTGAGAGAAGGAGGCATGAGAGGAGAGACGGAGTTGAATCCACCAGGCAGCACTGAACAGGATCCAAACGAGGAAGAGAGAGGACAGTGAGAGTTATCAGGGAGTAGCTGACTGCTGGGAGCAAGGGATGGAGAGCTAAGTGGGGGAGTCCGGACTGATACCTAGGGGTCTGGCGCGGACCGCTGGGTGGATGTGATGACGTCATCAGAGGCCAGGGAGTTCTGAGACCCAGAGTGTGGCTTAAGTGGTTTGTGGCAAAAGGAAGAACTGAATAGGGTACCAGAGCCACGTGGTCTTGGACCAGCTGCCTGCCATCCAATGAGGATGGGAGAGAGAATGGAGCCAGGCTCCGGTCCACTCTGTAAGTGTCCAGGTAGGTTGCATGAACCAAATGTGCCTTGTGGTTATGGCTCCTGATCAAGAATTGTGTGGAGCAGCCACGGGGCAGAACGGCCACAGGTTGTGAGGAGTTAGACGACGAGGAGGCTTCAAGGGCCTGCGGAGCCAGGAGGAATGTGGAGCAGGTTCCGTTCATGTGGCTTTAGGGAGATATGCCCCGAGGACAAACAGCTGGGAGGAAAACCCTGACTCCTACTTCCTTCAGACATTGCACGGGCTATAGTAACCATAGGATGAGTAGCTTTTGACGGAGAAGCCAGAAGACCCTCCCGGGTGTTCTAACATGGCAAGCCACCCATGCACCCTCCGCTCGCCCCGCCCACTTTCACAAGCACCCGTTCCCTCTCTGCAGCACAGCCTGCACCTTCCATACTTCATTTTGACCTAAAACATGGTGTTTGGGTCTCTGGCTCTGGGACCTGGAGGGAAGGGCTGAGAAGCCTCAGGGAAGACGTTTGATGGCTCCCAGAGGACCAGTCTCCACTCACCAGGTGACTGCAAGGTCTGGACACTAGCTCTCCTGCGAGCCTCAGTATGAGTGTGTGTGTGTGTGTGTGTGTGTGCGGCGCGGGGGCAGAATGTAGTGTGTTTGTGGTTAGTGAAAGACTTAAGGAGCAGAGATTGAGCATGAACTTGGGCCATGGAGAACTAGGCGGAGAGCCCAAGGGCTGCAAGAACCTGGAAAGGAAGGCCACAGGGAAACTGAGGCAAAGGGCGTGGTTGAACCTGAGCAGTCAGGGCCACAGCTTTGCTTTTCCCTGGTCACAAACAGAGGTGGAGGTGCCAGGGAGGAGCTGGAAATAGGCGTCACCTGGGCCAGGGGTTTCCACGAGTTAAGAACTTGTAAAGGACTAAGGAACATTCTAGAAATGTCTTCCTTAGCATTCCGTCCAAGGAGAAGATACTCAGGTTTGTTTAAGGGTGTGTTAGACTACGTTCACCAACAGTGGCAGATATTAAATTATAGCTGTGGTAGAACACATGTGTGCTCTCCGTTCTGTGTGCTTTATGAATAATTTAGTCTCTGGAGTCTTTCAACAGCGCTGTAGGGTTGAACCCATAGCGCGGTGATACAGAGAGTTCAAAGAGGTGGCAGCTTGGAATGCGTGAAGCTGGTGGAATGTGGAGCTGGTGGATGCTGGTGGCCTTCCTCCCTTCAGGGACCCCCTGGAGGACACACTCCGGTCTGGATCCTCTCTCCTTCCCCTCCTGTTGGCAGCCTGGGTGCTCACAGAGCCCTCTGCCCCAGGAGGAAGGTGATGCAAGCTAGCTGGATGCATACTTTTATTAAATAAATGCTTTGTCACGACAAAAGACAAAGATCAAGGAGTAACATAAATTATAAGTTGAATAAATAGAATACAGCAATCTTCACTTTGTAATAAAATGTGAGATCTTCCAGATTTTTCTTTTTTATTTCCTTAAGTACAAAATGCTAAAGAGGAGCCAAGCTCTTCCACATCGGGGTGATTTTTTTTCCCATTTTTTTTTTCACAAACTGGTTTGTTGTTCAATTTTTTTTTCAATCTGTTTCACCAGTAAAAAGTATAAGCATTTTTTTTTTTTAAAGTCAAAAACAACAACAAAAAAAAGAGAGGACAGAGCTACGGTGTCTGAATGTAACACTACAAAGAGCTACAGTAATATGTGCTGTGGTTATTGCTGTTGTAAAAAAAACAAAGAAAACAAAACCAAAACCAAAAACAACCGGTAGGCGTCTCGGAATCTGAAGGAGTCTTGTCTGAACTGTGCTATCCATGTGACAGGCTACTGTGTGACAGTGATGGGGTCGGAGATGGGGGCTGAGGCCGGTGACCAGGGACCAGAGAAGTGGGGTGAATGGATGCGGGGTGACGAGGGACCCCTTCCCCTCTGACCCTTTACCTTCCTTTTTCCCCATCCAGAAAGACTTGGAGAGGAAGCCAGAGTCTGTGAAGTGGTGAAAGTCTATACTCCGTTAAAAAACCAAGAAAGTCTGCTCAAAGAAATGCAAACCTAACAGGGAAGAGAGGTGGAGCAACAACAGTGCAGGAAACACTGCACTTTAGTGGTTTAAAAATCAAGACAGTGCAACCCCTAAGCTCCCCGGGGGAGGCTGAGACCCCTTTCCCTTCTACTGTGTTTTAAATCCTGGCCTTTTTTCTCTTGAAAGCCAGAGGGCTACCGGGTCTCTTCTCCTCGGCTCACTCCTCTCTTTAGCTGTAAAATTTCACCTAGAGTCCTCTAGGGTTCTGAGCAGAAGGACAGCTGCCCTGCCTGGGACCGGCAGGTGGTTTGGAGGTTGCCATGGCAACCCTTGGTCACGGAAGAAGGATGGGTGAGGATGTTACCATGGAGATAAGTCATGGTGGGAAGAGGGTCTTGGAAGGAGGAGAGGAGTGAGCACAGCTGGCCTCCTCAGTATCCTGTGGGGCGGATGTTCCCAGGCCTTATCTGTTTAGGCCTGGCCGTCAGAGGAACATGGAGTCTTTTATTCTCCAGGCTCCCTGCTTTGTTCTGGCTGGTCAAGACTGGCTGGGGTGGAGAATAGGTCCTGGTTAGGCCTCTTTGTGACCTGGCAGTAGAGGCATTTGTCAAAAAGGGGTAGGAAGAAGCCTTCCACGGGATCGTGGAGTGGGGGATAGGCCAATACTTAGGCCTACGGCTGTGGATAAAGCCAACGGAGAGGCCTCTAATGGAGCTAACGGCTAGCCTGGAACCAAGAGCTTCTTGCTCAGGGCATGATGGGTCTGTTGCCAACCTGCCTTCTCTCCCCCTAACATGGAGAAGGGCATCCCTCTCCTCTTGATGACCCCCATGTCCATAGTGTCTGTATCCTGGGTTCAGCCAGGTCTCCCATTTGGAAGGTTTGGTTCCATCTGTCTGTGAAAGGCAAGCTTCCTCTAGGAGAAGACTTGCCGTCTTAGACATGCCTCTCCATGTGAGCAGTGGGGAGACTCACTAGTTTGGGGGAGGTAGGCTGACCTGGGGAAGGCTAACTGTCTACACAATATCCTCCATCCGTGCCTCACAACGAAGAGCCCATGAGAGGGGCAGAGGCTCACTCAAGGTTCAGTCAGTTGTGGGGTGAAGAGACACCCCTCACAGGAGTTTGCTCCAGGCTTGGGAGGGGGAGCGAGTAGGCAGTTCCTGGCTCAGTCTTTTCTTGGGGGGGGATAACGGTACCCCGGTATCCACTTGGCAAATCTCAGTCAGATGACTGCTCAAGATGCAGAGGAAATAATGTCAGAAAGGAGAGACTTAGGTTTAGGGTACTGGCCTAAGATATATTGATGTCCGAATTGGGGCTGGAGGCGTTGTGCGGGGGTGATGGGTATACTGACCCTGCAGGTCTGGTAAGTCCTTCTATTGCCATCCCATCAGGCCCTTTGTCTTATGAAGATCAAGTTTCTCTTCCCTCCCCAGCCAACTGTCCTGTCCAGGCAGCAGGAGGCATCCGCTTCTGTGCCCACAGCCACCCATTGTCCCATGAGTAGACGCACGTCTGTTTCTTTGCTCTCCCTTTGTGTTGCTCCACATTCCGTGTTGGAGGGGGCTTCTCCTAGGCCATGTCATCAAGAGAGAGCAAAGAGCTGTGTCCATAGCCAAAGGGGGCCTCCTGTACCAATGTCCGAGCCCCCTCTCCTGGAAGGCTATCTTCAGTCTTCAAAGACAGTCCTGAGCCCTTTGTTAATCACCCCTTTGTGGAAGAAGCCCAGTGGGCAATGAGAGACACTTCTCCTGGACCAAAATCAGGCTGGCAAATGACAACAGCCCTGAAGATCTGGGCCTGAGCTGTCCTGGGCTGTCTACCATCCTCTATTCCCGGGAGGATGCTTGTGTTGGGCAGAGGCGACCCATGAAGCACTTGAAGGATTCTTTGGCCTCAGTCCCTCCTTGGGGGCCTGAAGTTGAACTGAAGTTGTGCTGTCTTTCCAAGGCATCCTCTTCACCCTTCAATACCCAGTCAGGCCTTGTTTCCAACCGTGTGTCTCAAGTCTGGATCCTGCCTCAGTTACCATCTGGGTCCTGTGACTGGAACTGAGCTCATTTCTACCTCGAGTTCCTCCCCTCCCCCACCTCCTTTTCCCTCTCAAATCTCAGAGAGTTGATTAGCTGGGAGACACCAAGGAAAATTCTATTGGTATTTCCCTCTTTCTGTCTCTTTCTTGTCCTCCACCACTACCTCTGCTCCATCTTCTATGTCTCTCTGTGGAAGGCTGTGCCCCCACCCTCCACTTCCTCCTCCTCTGTCATCTCTCATGTTAGTATCTCCCTGATCTGTCAGCCTGGCATCTGAGGGAGGCTTTCAAAAAAAAAAAAAATGCAGATGGACAAAAAGGTCTGGGCAGGCCAGTGGGTTACAAATGGATCTGGCGGGTTGATGTGGTGTGAGAGAGAGTTACTTTCTGGGGTGACCTGGGCTACGCAGTTGATGCACCCTTGGGTGCTGGCAGCTACCTGGCTTGGTGGATTCATTTCAAGGCACGTTTGGAATCATGAGAAGATCCGAATCGGTGCCCCACAAAAGAGCTACGCCTGTAGCTCACGAGAAAGGCTGCCTGGACGCAGGCCAAGCTGGCGTTCTGGGTTGTATTCGTGAAATATGGATTTTCCCAGAATGAGGAAGATCTTCAGTGCCCTAAAAACTACTTTAAGGAGGTAATGCAAAACTTCGAAAGAAAGGGAAAGGGGGGGGGGAAAGTAAAGAAAATAGATTTATATGCCTATATAAGTCTACATAGAGTCTTGTAGGTGAGTACAAGCCCTTCGTTTTCTCCACCTTTCATCCTCCTCCACAGAGGCTGCCGGGGCCACCTTTGAGTCTAGTGAAATCAAGGGCCGAAGCCACATGCTTCTGAATTGCTTGTCACCCTGGAGAATCAAGTCTTTCCAGTGTTGGGGGTGCGTACTGACTTCTTAAAAAAATCTCCTACAAGAGTAAAATTTGCACACATTCTGAGTTCACTCATCTGCCCGGGGAAAACCTATCTTCAATCACTCACGTTCCTTTATCTTTCAGAGGGATGGAATGCATTTTAGTCTTTGTAAATTTGGGGACGAAACCACCCTGCACTTGGGTAAGAGGGGAGGAGGGTGAGGGGGTCTAGCCATCCACACTGCTGGCTGCAGGGGGCGACAGACCCGAGAGGCACTGACACGCCTTGTTTCTTTTCTCCCCTTGACCAATCTAAACTGGGTGTCACTGAATGCCACACTTTTGAGTGCCCCAACCTTTCTCTGACCCCAGGCTAGAGCTGAAAGCAAACAGGCAGATCCAGCCCTGGTTGTGGGGCTCTTTCTGCCTTGCTGTTTCTCTCTTCTCTCTCTAACCTTATCTGTCCTTCCTTCTTTTCCTCTATTCCAATGCTTTCTTTCCATCTCTCGCTCCCTCTTGCTCCTTCTCTCCTTCCCTTCTCTGTCCGTTCAACTTGCTTCAAAAAGGAATACATTTCCGGGGTCATGGTGGGGAGTGTCTCCTTAGCCCTTGCTAGAGATTCCGAGGTCCTCAGTTTCCTCAAATATATATGTATATATATTTCCCCTAAATGAGATGAAATGAGTGACGTCCTGGGGTGGAGGGAGGCGCTGGCTGGAGTTGGGGCTGGGGGGGTAGGAAAGGGGGAGGAAGGGAGGGGACGCGTCACTCAACGTTACTGCTGTCGAAGGCGTGGCACTGAAAGTCCCCATCGACGTACTCCATGCCCGGCAGCTTCATCCCGTACTTGTCCACACACCAGCAGATGCCACGTTTGCGGCCACGAGAAGGCTTACACTGGGAAAGAGGCAAAGGGCGGTGAGATACCTCTACCCCGAGACTCTCTTCTTGTCTGACCTTTCCCCTTGCACTTGAGGGTTAAAAGGAGGGGTTAGCCTTTAGCTAACTCTTGGGGTTTTGCTGATTCTATCTCATGGGAGGCCCCAAACAAAATTGTTAGTTCAGGCATCCTGCCCCGGGGTAGGTCCTGCAATCTCCCTTTCGTCATTTACTTTGGGTTACCCATCTCATGTTCTCCAGGGATCCTCAAGAGAGGACCACGGCCATCAAAGTAGGAAACACTACTCTGTGGCTCTATCATGGGCCAGGCGAAGTTTAACACGGGCCACGTGGCAGGAGTCGTTCGCCGTGCTTTGTCAAGATAACGACTTACTTCACCCCATCAGAGTAGATTGCTAGTCCCAATTTTACATGAGAAACTAAAGACCCAGGGGCTTTAAATAGCTGGGCCAAGGGTTACACAGCTAGAAATGGCAGGGTCAAGATACACGCCAAGGGGCCCTAGCTTGTAACTGTTAACTTAGATTAGGGATCCCGTCGTAGTCACCCAATTAGACATGCAAAGCGCTTGGAGTCCTCCAGATCTGCCAATCGGAAACCCCAGAGGTGAAGCCTGGCACAGGGGCGTACCTGCTTTCTCTTGTAGAATCCTTTGCGGTCACAGTTGGGCAGGTACACGGCACGGGGCACCATGCGTGGGCTGGCTTTGAACTCCTGGAGGGAAGCTTCCATGTGTCTGCGGCAGGGGCCCTGTGAACACAGGAGGGATGAGAGGCACAGCCCAGGTGGAAACCACTCGGAGGTGCCCGCTGATGGCTCATGTGTGGCATCCAAGGGGACCGGAGAGAAAATCTATCACCTTTATCTGAAGCTTCTTAGGATCTTTCTTCTCCCTCAACTGTCTGCTGCTTTGGTTGTACAGTAAGCAGGCACGTGGCTAGGCAGTGAGCCCTGGGTCACTCGCTCTCAGCTTTCCTACCCTTCCGAGCTGAGGTTATATAGCTTGCGTTCTCTCAATGTGCTAGGATAGTGCTGAACCGCTTCCCGGGACTGGCCATAGCTCTAAGGGTCACATTCCTGGTGCGTGCTTGCGGTTACAGTAGGACCTTCTTTGAAGGAGAACTACCTCTGTTTCCACTAACTTGGATCTGCCCTCAGTCCAGATAAATAAATTCAAGGGTCTCAAAGCATCCTTCCAAATTCCCAGCTGAGCCACCGTGAGCAACAGGTCCTTTGATAGGTCTAGCCTGTGCTCTAAGGCCACAGATACTAAAGGAAGATGCATGGGAAATCAGATTGGGATGGTGGCCAGGGTAGGGAGAAGAGAACCCCCTGAGACTCACTTGTTCAGATTCCTGTCTCATCTCAGGCGCAGGGATGACTCTGGGGTGGGCAGTGTTCTCCGAGCCCCCCACAAACTTGGACTGGGTCAGCTTCTTTCTGCGGTCCTTCTTCACAGCCTCAGCCTTCAGCTCGGAAATGCGAGTGTGCTTGGGCCGGAAGACCTTGGGGGAGTAGGTCTCTTCAGCCATCTCGGAGGTGGTTGGTTCCTCATGCTCCCGAGAGTCTCTCTCTGTGGGGAGAAGGAGGCTGAGAATCAGCTCCTGGGGCCAGAGAGCAGTGTCTAGAGACCGAACCGGAACCGGACCAGGGAGGATTGGGAGGTTCATGGAGGATTGGGAGGGTGGGAGGAGTCATGGAGGCTCAGAGAGATCCAATGAGGTCTAAGAAAGCAAGAGGGGGGCGGGGAAAAGACACCATGGTGGGAGGGGTATATTCTTGACTACACCTCACTAGTGCACATGGGAAGGCAGGCTAGAGAAGGAGGCAGTACAAGGCGCAAAGCAGGTAAAGGTTATGTAAAGCAGTTTGCTGGCCAGTGGCGCGGCTCAGGAGAGATGAAGTGGCTGGAGACAGAAGGTTAAGCAGTCAGGGCTTGGAGAGCTGGGCCAAGGGAAGAAAACAGGGCACAGTCCAGACATAGGCGAGAACAGCCAAGTGTGTCCGTCCTCTTAAAGAGGTCTTTGTACTCTCAGAACAGCTGGGCGAGAGATGTTTGGACCTGGGTGTCCAGGGACAGGAACAGTAGAGGGGGGAACGGTGTTGAGGGCTGAGAGATGGGAGAGGCAGAAATGTGGGCCCTGGAGAGGAACCGATGGAAGCAGATGGGAGACAGAGGCCTCATCCTCCTACACTAGCTTCCAACTGGGCTTGTGCTGTGTTCTTGACCCTTGGAAGCTGGGCATTCCTCAGCTCTGTCCGCGAGGGGCTGACAGCTGGCTGGGGCCAGACCAGTTATATATAGGAGCAACTTGGTGACAGTCTATACTTAGCTGACTTATGACCTTTAGAAAAAAGAAGTAGGACTTTGTTCATGTGTCTCTTACTCCGTCAACGCCACCTGCCTAGCCTACCTCAGCACACATTTCCAGTAAGTTCTTTTCTCATCGGTCCCCTCTCAGCCCCTGACCTTGCAACCTCCATGAGTGGGGAGACCTTAGATGGCTGTCTCCAGGTGGTCATCTTCAGATGACCCACAACAAGACCAAATGCAGTGTCAGAAAGGGGAGGAGGACCAGACTCCATCACCTTTCCTACTTAAATACTCAAAGGGGGTGGGGGTGGGGCTTTGGGATATCCCAAGTTAATCGAGCAGGGTGAAGGGAAACCCACCGCTCCTCAGATACCTAGATCGGTAGCTGCGTACGTATCTCATGTGAAAGATAAGGGGACAGAATTCAACAAAGTTGAGACGAGGGGGAAAAAGAAGGAAAGGAAAGTGAAGGTGACTTTGTGGAATGTCTCCAAGCTCCCAGCCCAAAAGAAGATCTGGTGTGAGTGAGTGGAGGCATCTGGAGATTAGGCCTAACCTGGCTAGAAGAGCAAATGGCGCCAAACACCCAGCACCTGCTCCTCTAGGGCGTGTCAAGCTTAATGAAACAGATGTTGGCTCCCACTAGGAGGAATCTTCTAGGGGTTTTCATTGATCCTGATTGGTAACGGGCGTGGGTATGTAGTCACAGGAAAGGAAGGGGAGGGGTGGGAGTACCTGTCAGCGTTGGAGTGGGCTCTCCCTGAGTCAAACTCTCCGTGGGGATATCAACCCTCCCTCTGCAACCCTCCCCACCCCCCTCCCCCCACCCACCCCCAGTGCCGGATTCTACCGTATCAGAACCTGCTGGGATGCCAAATCCCAGGCTGGCTGTCCAAAGTGGAATCTCTCTAGGGATTAAAAGACCATTTCTTGGGGGGTGAAACCAGTTCGTTTTTGGTTGTGGACTTGGAGGTCAGGATTCAGGAGGAGGCGTGTCTAGTTTGGGGGTTCTGTGCAGATAGAACAGTAGAGTCTGATGTTTTTCCTTAAGGAACTTTTGCAAACTCTGGGCCTCACTAAGCAACGTCTAGGCTCCTGGGGGTGTCTCCTCTCCCCTAATTTTCAGGCGTCTTGCTTGTGAAGAACAGGCTTAACATTTTGATTTGCCTCCCAGTTCTTGGCGTTGCTTCCTGGAGGACAGACACTCCAGGACCTAGGCTTTTAGAAACAAGCAGGGCTATACCTCAAGATGGCCAGTAGGTGGCGCAGGAGACCAAAGGCGCTCAATTTGTGCACACTTCCAGGGAAGATGAAGGTTAAAAGCTGGCTTGGCTGTCTCCCCCTCCTACTAGTTTGAGAATCCCATCAATCCCTTCCCCCTCTTTGTGTGCTTGCAGCATGCATTAAGAAGGTCGGGGGTGGTGGTGGGGGACAAAGGAGCGCTGTGCAGGAGTGGAGGACTGTGCGAGTAAGTCTTAGTTGTGTGGAGCCGAGTGTTGCTTCTTGATCGTGACTAGAAAGAGAAGAGAAACACATCCCGACACCCTCCTCCCTCTAGATGCAGCTGGAAAGGTTTCTGCAGAGGATGAGAAATGTGGGGTGCTTTTTGGTTAAGGTTTTTCATTGCAGCAATAAAGACCCTAAGACAGGGGCGCTATATTCTGGTATTTACTCCGATGTATGTTCTGCTATGGCTCCAGCTTTGTAATGTTCCTACTCTGTCACAGGAATGTTGATCTATTGATCTCCCCTTCCCATGACTTAGGACCATGGGGTACATCAGCCTCTCCCTGGGAGCAGGCATAGCTTTATGGTTGCCGAGGCACCCCAGGGAGGGTAGCATAGCACATGGCACTACAGCACCATGCACACACCTTACCCAAGCTCAACCTCTCTAAGCACACAGTCTGGCCGCCGATGCTTTCCTGCAGAGGTCTGACTCTTCCCCCCCCCCCTTTTTTTTCTGAGACAGGGTTTCTCTGTATAGCCTTGGCTGTACTGGAACTCTCTTTGTGGACCAGGCTGGCCTTGAACTCAGAAATTCGCCTGCCTCTGCCTCCCGAGTGCACCACCACGCCCGGCTAGACGTCTGACTCTTTACCAACATATGGAGACACGCGTTCTTAGGATGCCTTCCCATCAGCCTTGCTTCCTAGTCCTTCCAATAGATGAATCCAATGGGACCTGTTGCTACTTGAACTATCACTTTCCACCCTGGGCTTCTCATTATTCTGGCACCATGAATAACCTGATTGTGAGCTGCTATTGGATGCTGGCTTGACTTGACCTCACAAACAGAAGTCTGGGGGAGCCTTATCTGTGATGACTTCTCTCCCACCAGTAAAACCAGCTACACTTGGAGTTCATGGCCCAATAGGTCGCTTACGATCTGCAAAGAGAAGTTGAGTCGAGACGCATTTCTGTGATTTAAATGGGGCAGCTTATAGTTTAATGGATGCTGGGAGAGGCCATCTCAGTCATGCCCCTGTCTCAGCATGATCGCCTTGCCACAGGAAGGTGAAGAGACAAACAGTGCTGGAAGAAGGTGCCCATGGTGTGTGAGGTGTCTGTTTGGCTGCGGCTGTGCCATCCAGAAGCCAATGTGGCATTTAAATGAACAAATACATGATAATACTAATAACACCCAGAGGTCCTAATTTCCAGTTCTCCACAGCCACATGTTGGCTGCTACTGGGCTGGACAGTGCAGATATAGAACACTTTCATCATCACTGTAAGTTCCACTAGATAGCACTGGCCCAGGACACCCATCAGGACAAAAATAGCCAGCTAGATGCTCTGCCCAATCTGTGTCCTGTCTTGTTTCCTAGCCAACAGGCAGCCTCCTGCTCTTTGCTGCAGTGCTAGGCTTGGGGGAGAATCAGAATCTGACAGCTCATTGTCTCCCCCCAACCCACGTAGTAAGCTGTGTATCAGACTCCCCAAGCCTCACTGCTTCCCAGCTGCAGATGGATGCTAATTAGCTCAGTTGCCCGGTGTGCGTGCATTTGCATATAGAGAGACAGAGGAGGGGCTCTGGGTAGAGGCTGTGGAGTGTCCCCCTGGCCTTCCTGCTGGCCCACAGCAGCATCTGCCCGACCCCAGGCTCACTCCTGAAGATCCCTGAAGACACCATTTTCTTTTTCACTGTGGTCAGCAACAGAGGCAGTGCCCAGGGGTTTTAGCAACCCGAATGATGAGCTTACTTTTCAAGAGGAAACAAACGTAGACAGCTGTATCCTAAGCTGGGGGGAGGGCCAGAGGGCTCACTTAATTTCACAAAGCTTAACTTTACATTTTGAAACAAGAGAATTTGCTCACTGGGAATGTTTTAAGTATGTTTGGCAGAGCATACCATAAACTTTATGATATATACACCTGTATGTCATATGCATATGTATATACGTATACAGTGTCTAATTGAGATTTTTTTCTGTAAAGGTAGAAAGATGCCATGGATTTAAAAGACGGCGAGTGAAAGGAAGTTGATGATTTCATTGTCATTCTTTGGGTACATGTGGAGATGATAATATTTTCTGGTACGCTCTGTTAAAATACACCACTAAAATCAATTTCCTCTGGTTCTTCTTAACCTTTAAAAATTTTGGCTGCTAGAAAAATAAAGTATGAAAATTGTGGTCCCTGGAAAATGAAACATTATGTATGTGGCTTGTATTATATTTTGGTTGGATGTGCTAGTCTAAAGACTCCTGTAGGAGACACGCCTTTAGTGGGGAACAGGGAGATGTTCCCCACCGAAGCCCTGACGAACAGAGAGTTTAGAGAGCCAATAGCTAGAACCTATATACATTCAAAGACTGGCAGAGGTATCGTATGAGGCCCTGTTCTGAGTACAATTTCATTGAGGGCCTTCGGACTTGGTAGGGAAAGGCCATTGATCTGACAGTTTAGGTCGAGGGCAAAATGTAAGATAAACTATTTGGTTGAGCCTAAAGGCTCAGCTGGGAAGATAGGCTTGCGTTATCTGCTTCCTCAGCCGCTGGGGCAAGTTAGCATGAGTCTTGGCATAGCCTCCGATTAACCTGAACCCCTAACTATGACCTCTCAGCCAAAGGCAGGCCTGCTGAAAACCCGAGGCGTACCCCAATATGTTCACAAGGCAGTGAGTGGTTCCTGAGGTTTTCTTTATCAACTTTCCTGGAGGATGGGCTCCCCTTTCTTTCTGATGTAGAAACCCTGTAGTTGCTTCTGTCAATCCACACTACCTCAGGTCTCATCATGAAGTTTGCCAGCCCCAGGGGAGACCTGTGCCATAAGACAGGCTACCACGGGCAGTAGACCACAGACTGAAGAACTACGTTCTCCAGAGAGGCAGGAAGCATGGACAACCACAGGGCTGCAAGGACCTGCCTGCCACATTAGGAGAACTCCTTGTGTTCAGGAAATGAGGTTTGGCCCATAGACACGGAGGCTG
The DNA here is from genome assembly GCF_900095145.1 of Mus pahari. NCBI lineage: Eukaryota > Metazoa > Chordata > Mammalia > Rodentia > Muridae > Mus > Mus pahari. The sequence goes on from NC_034594.1 coordinate 51,498,102, forward strand.
TGCGGAATGCTGTCCCTTCAAACCCTCCTTGCTCACTGTCTCTGGCCAAACCACTGGCTGTCTGGGAGACTGTGCAGAAAAGGGGACGGAAGAAGCCATTCCTCCAAGAGGGTACTGGAGTTCCCACTTTTGGGTCACTTTGCTACTTCTCTGGCCCACAGAACAGAGCACCCCTAAGAGAAGGGTTTTCTTTTTGCTTTCAGAACACCTACCACTGGAGGGTAGCATTTGGCAGTGTTGGCCAAGGGTCTGAGTTGCACAGTCAGACCAGGCCTAGGCAAGAGCCCTAGTGACTAGTGAAGGAGCCAGAAATAGCAGAAATAGCAGGGCGGAATGCCTCAATCCCTAGGGAGAAGCCAAGTTCACGTCCTGATCACCACAGATCTCTTCTTGGGTAAGTGGCTTCCTATTTTAGGTCTCAGTGTCTTTATCTGTAAAGTGGGGCCCTTGACCATGAGGGTAGTCCCCGGTTTCTTCCAGCTTTAAAGTTCTTTGGACACTATCCAGACAATTCCTGGAGAGTTGCTAGGACACAGCTAAGACATGAGGCCAGGCAGAAAAGGCCACTTCTCCATACAAACAAATGTCTAGTTACTCATCTGGATTTATGTTTTATAAGAAATGGGAAACAGACATATGCATCAGATTCCTTGGTTATTTGCCTGTTTCTGCAGACATGTGACTAATCTTATTGCCTTGAATAGCCTACCCAGCTTGGAATGTAAGGGTAGCCTTTGAGAATTGCTAGTTTTCACCTAATTGGCAAAAGTGCAAATTTACAACCTAACAAAACCCCTTCCACTTGCCCGCTGTGGCTCCTGGTAACCATCCCCTCGCCTCTTGGCTCCTAAGGGATGTCCCTTGTTCATACTTGATTATGTACAGAGTCCCTCCACTTTCTGAACGTGGTGGCTTTGGAGGGTATAACCCCTTTTTTCAATTTTCATTTTTCTCCAGATTAAATACTTTAAGGTTTCATAGGCATTGGCTGCTTAGGTGCAAAGTAAAACTTTTTTTTTTTTTTTTTGGTAAATCTTCCCGTCCCTCTTGCTCCTCCTCCCTGAATTAAGAAAGCAGGACCCTGTCAGCAGGGAATCTTGCTTCCATGTCCTCCGTTCTAACCAGCTCCGTGACCTCTGGCTGGAGGATCAGCCTGGCTGCCTGTGCAGCTGCAGGAGGCTGCTTGCTTAAACCAAGAGGGCAAAGGCGGAACTGCTCAGATTTAAAACTCCGCCCTCAGTTGGTGCGTGGACATGAGGGAGGGGCTAGGGGAGGGGGGAGGAGAGGATACCGAAGTCCGTGGGGGCGTGGGGGAAAGGGACTTGGAAAGAAAAGCAGCTTCATTGGGCCAGCTGTGCTGTCTCCTCTAAGCCTTGCTGACACAGCAGAAAGATGGGGGCAAAGGCAAGAAACGCCTCGTTAAAGCGCCAGCCCTCTCGCCACACTCCCGTTTTGGTTGGCTTCAGCATAGCCCTCGCTCACAGACTTGCTTCAAAGGGAGGGCGTGCGGCGGGAAAGTCATCTGGCTCCTTCAATTTTTCATAATCTTGTTCAATCCAGACTTGGATTTGGCCAAAAAGTCTTAGTCTGGGTTAACTTCAGCGTGGCATTTGGACTAGACTTGGAGCTGAAGCCAGGTCGACGGAGACCAAAGCCGCCCAAGAAGCAAAGGCTGAATTCATTGGATTCATTTTCATTTATGTAATGACCCCCCTCCCCTTAGTTTTCCAGAAGCTCTTTGCCTTATTTCTCAAAGACAGGATTGACACTCACAGTCCTCTGCTCCCCACATCTCAGATTTTGCGTTTCTGCTAACCCCGAAGACACTCCCCAGCTCCTCCGGTATGCTAGGCTCCCACCGCTGAAAGCACAGGCCATTTTCTAGAGAATGCCCTCAACATGGGCCTTCCTTGACCCATCGAGGCTCACCTTTCTTGGCCCTAGAAACCCCTGTGTCCCTAGTCCCCTTAGCCTCACACACACTGCCCTCTGTATCTATCGCTGGTCCCTGAACTGGCCAAAAGAAAATGCAGGGCCAGGCGCGCTCCAATTCCTGGACGATGTCTAGGCGACTCCCTCTCCAGTTGCCAAGCAACGCAACCAGCAAAACCCCAGTCTCCGCCTGCCTGCGTACACCTCCTTCTCCCGAAGCTTTGGCTGCCAGCCACCTCTCCTTCGCTCCTCACTTCTCAATCTAGAAACTCACTGTACTGGGGGAGGTGTTGCATAATATAATAATATGAATATATAATATGTATTTTTGGTTGCATACCAAATATAAATACAGCATATGTATATTATAGCTTCCAATTGCGGGAGAAGAGGATTGTCCAAGCTCACACTACTCAGATTTCAACGGTGGGGGAGGGGGCCTCGGGAGCAAGAATTTTTCCTTAAGGACCCAGAAGACAACCTTCTCTCTTCATTATCCATTTTCCTTTCTTTAAGGATGACGTCATCTTTAGCTTTTTTTTTTTTTTTTTTTTTTTTTTTGCATCCAACTAATGGCTCGAAGGATCGTCTCCGAGAGCCGGCTCCCATTCGGGAGGAAGGTATTAACCTTTGCCACTGTAGTCAGCAGCCAGGGCGCAATTGTAGGCTGCTTAGGCACCTGCCTGAGGCGGGCTGGGGTTGGAGAGAAGGCGAGGAAAGGGGGTTGCTTTGACTGCAGAGAATTCTAAAGCTATCTGGCGCGGGACAAAAATATGGTTCGTACGTGTGTGCATGTATGCGTGCACGCGCGCGTGTGCACTGGGTCCACTTGGGAAGTCGGATGCTGCCTCTTTGCTGGTCCAGCATCTGCGTGAGTGAGTGCGCACAGAGTGCACACCTTTTATCCCCAGCTACTCTCTATCTACCGCTTGGCTGGGCAAATAAAAGTGGGGCCAGGATACTGCGGAGTCATAACTTGCGCAATTCGGCTGTGATGGGATTGCTAGCCACCCCTTTTGTCTCCAAGCCAGGTGATGGATTCCTACGGTTTCAGCAGACAATAATGTAATAGAAATAACCTCGAAAATCGGTCTCTGGGGTCTTTCGTGGTTTGTACGCCCCCATCCCCCTCATTATGCAACTTCTCATGATAGCTCAAACTTGCAGTTACCGGGGAGAGAGGCTGAGCTCACGCAAGCTCTGCTACCTACTGATGGGTGCTCACGTACCCTCCTACATGGTGGAATCCGTAGGTCTTTAGTTTGCATTCAGAAAAATTACAAACCTCCTCACGTTGGAGTAATGGAGGACGACAGGTGGCGAGAAGGGCTTTATCTTTGTAAGGAACCGCACCAAATAAACATTTAGCTAAGTCTTAACATCTCTCCTAGCTCAGATTTTGTGCATCGTTGGTTGAACTTAAATATTTATAATATATAAATATAAAAATAATATAATAAAAATATATAATCAGGTAACTCCCCCAAGAAACCTAGCTCGAGGCAAAACTGTTCTGATTGAACAAGAAGCTCTGTCAATCATTTAAACCACAGACTCCAGGCACAGAGAATTTGGAGGCGGGGCAAGAGGGGGCGGGGCAAACGGAGGGGTGGCTCCCAGAGCATGGTCTTCCTGTCTCCGCCCCTTGAGTTTTGCATTCTGTGTTTCCAGGGCCCTTAACGCACTTAGCTACCCTTACTTTTAGTCTGGTTTAAGTGATTGGTGGAAGGTGGGGCTGCTGGGGGTGGGGGTGGAGTGGGGAGAAAGGGAAGGGAGATGGAGAGGGCCAGCATCCAGTGGGGACTTGAGGATGTCTTCATCCCATATCCCTCTTCACCTCTCAAACCTGTATCCATCTTTTATCTTAACTAAAATCTGAATTCAGGAGGGGAAAAAAAGCATTAGATTCAGGGACGAACATTCAGCACAGAACACCAAACTCTTTCAGCTCATACCCTATGCCCTATCCCAGCCCCCCGCCCCCCCGAAGTATTCTTTCTCTTCCTGGGAGGAAAAAAGAGAGACGTTTTACAGTCTAATGTGTTTTTATCATCGATCATAATCAATCATATCAATTCAAAAGCAGCAAGTGTACATGTGGGTGAGCTCTCAATACCTCCACCCAAAAGACATTAGTTGTCAAAGGGGGGGAAGTGTGCGCGCGTACGCGCGCGCGCTTCTGAGCAAATAAGAATGGAGGGAGAGATAAATCTGGAGGCACTGAGATGGGTGCGGGAGGGGGGTGAGACTTGGAGGAATCAAGGTAGAGTTAGCTTTAAAGATGGATAACGCGTCTTCAGATTCCAATTAAAATGACCTTTAAACAGAAAAGATTTTTTAAAGTTTAGGGAGAAAAGTACGGGGGTGGGGTGGAAAAGGGAGTTGATAATTTAACCCGTTCTTTTTCAGAGTGAATTCTCTTGGGATTTGGACTTTGAGACTCAGAAGGAGCTTGGAGTCAGAATTGCCACGAGTTAGGAGTGGGGGAGGGTCGGGCTGGGGTGGAGATGGAGTGTACACTGATAGAGACCGGGTTAGACAGCCGCCTAGGATAGCTTGCTCTGCCAGGGATTCAAGTCTGAGGTGCAAGGACCCACTCCATCTACTCTCAGGAGCTACTAGGGTCTAAGCCACTTGCTGCGTGCGCAAAGCGCGCGGGTTCCCAATCGGTCCCGGGTCCCCACCCATCCAAGGTGCCTCCCTCCCCAGCTCCTGTGCGGTGCAACTGGAACCCCAGTAGCGCTCACCTATCTTGGTTTGCTCGCCGTAGCTCTTTTCGTTGAGGCAAACCCCGCGGCCGTGCAGCAGGGCGTGCAGCGGCTTCTCTTCATCCTGCCGGGGGAGGCAGCGCAAACCCTGGGCGCAGCGCTCCGTGTAGACGCCACACGACTGTCCCTCCGCCAGGGCGCAAGTCATGCAGCAGCCACAGCCGGGCTCTTTGACCAGCTCACAGCCCAGAGGGCTGGGGGGACACATGGACAGAGCTTTCTCGTCGCAGGGTTCACAGTGCACGAAAGAGCCCAGGCCTTGAGCCGGTACGGCATAGGCGGCCAGCAGCAGGAGGACCACGCTGATCACCATTTTCTCGGAGTCTGGCTTTACCTCGGGGCGGGGCAGGAGAGCGAGAGTGTGTGGAGAAAGAGGGAGTCTGGAGATTTTTTTTTTTTCTTTTAAATCTCTTGCAGGTAGAGCAGGTGCTCTCCCCCAAACACTTGCAAAATATGAGGCAAGGAGGATTCAGGTGCCTGCACGCAAGTCCCAATTGCAAGGATTAAAGACTTGCAACAGGTTGGGGGTGAAAAAAAGAGGCGCGCCAGGTGCACGCAGAGTGAACGGAGACCGAAGAAACCCCCCAGGCGGGGTCCGGTCAGAATTAGGGGTGGTAGTGGAGAGAACCACAGAATTGCTCACTCCAAAGCAACAGAAATAATTAGCTTGGAGGCCTTGAAAAGGGAGGAGGTGAAGAAAAAAATGGATTTGGATTAATTTTTTCCCCTTTTGCTTAAAATCTAAAACGCACCCCCACTCCGCTCAGTCTCAGCGGCCAGCTGCGCCGCTGCCGCAGAACAGGTAAGAGGCGTCGGCGGCTGCCAACAAGAACGGGAAAATGTTGAAATCAAGGGAAGGGGGGAAAAAAGGCAAAAACCCAGACCTCACCAAACCTGGACCCCAACACCTGCTCTGTTACCACCTCTTCGAAACCCGCAGGTTCTGCGGTGGAGTCCGGAGAAGGGTGCAGACCGAGGAGGGGGATAACGAAAAGGAACAAAAAAAGGGGGGAAAAAAGCCCAAACAGCTTTGCAGCTCTTTCCTAGCTCTTTTAAAAACCCCCGGCAGAAGTTTCCAAAGAGACTGCGGGCTCTGGTCGAGCAGGCGCTTTTAAATAGACGGCCCCTGGCTGCCAGCCAGTTGTAGATGCAATTTGAGCTCCCCAACACCCAACCCATGCAAGGGTGCCAAGGATCTTTGCAGCGCAAACTCACACGGGGTGGGGGTGGGGAGAGAGGCCTTCTAGACACGGGGGGCTCCCCTCGGCTCCCTACACAGAGCCCTCCTCCTCACGGAATGTACGGAAAGGGCTTGGGGCGGGGGTGGGGTGGGGGTGGGCGAAGACAGGCGAGCTACAGAGGAGAGTAGGGAGAAGGTGGAGGGAGGAGTGGATGGCCGTAATCTTCAGGAGCTGGGTGAATACAATGGAGCCAGTCGGTTCCCGGACAACTAGCCCGGACACTGGCTGTTAGGAGTCACATTTTCTTATTAGCTGTGTAGACCCTGCCCAAGAAGTCCTTTCCAACTTTAGGGAAAAAAAAAGTGTCTAAGGGACCACTGAAGGTTTGTCTGTCTGTGTGTTTATGTTTGGAGGACAAGTAGTGTACAGTAGCTGGTGAGGGGCGTTGAGATGAATTTAAAGAGAAAAGGAGTGTGTGTGTGTGTGTGTGTGTGTGTGTGTGTGTAAACCCCTCCCCCATCAAAAGGGGCAGAGGGATTATGGCAAGGGCTTGTCATTGTTGTTCTGGTGGGGTACTGATTTTAGTTAAAGTCAGTGGTCATTTTCCTTCACTTACATAGATGACCAGGGAATCTCTCTCTCTCTCTCTCTCTCTCTCTCTCTCTCTCTCTCTCTCTCTCTCTCTCTCTCTCTCTCTCTGTCTCTCTGTCTCTCTCTCTGTCTCTGTCTGTCTGTCTCTGTCTCTCTCTCTCTCTCTGAGTGTGAGCATGTTATGTGCACTTTCAAGAAGGGATAACAGCCCCTCCCCACCCCAGCTTGTTGGGTGTAGTGACCGAGACCCTGGAGGAAATGCTGTGGGTTGTCAGCTTTATCTGCTGTCCTCATGGACACCTTAAATGTCCTTTTAAATGGAAGGAAAGTAGGCTAAAGTGATAACCTTGTTGGGGTTGACAATGAGGCATTTCTGTGGGGTAGGCAGACCCTGGAGTGAGCAGGTACCTCACTGCAGGAGACCTTGTCTTAGGGTTAATATGTACCAAGGTTGCAGCACCCTGGAGCCTGCACATGAGAAATCCTCACCATGTCTCGGGAAGGCCCCAGATCGCTGGTCAGCACTAGGGACCATTCTTCCCTTAGGAAAAAATGAAAGAAAACCTAATTTTTGAAAGAAGGAATATGATGGCTTTAGCTTTTTTTGTTTGTTTGTTTGTTTTGAAAATTAATTTGACATGATAGATAGGTGGTCTGTAGACTGCCCACCACAGGTAAAAAAGAAAAAAAAAAAAAGACGTGATCAAGTGATGGTCTCTGGGGAGTTCTCGGAGCAGGGCTCTTGCCCTTTCTCTTCTTCCCTTACTCTGTTCTTTTAGAAAAAGGGGCTGCATTTCATGGATTTTGCCACTAGACTGCACCCTTATCTATGATAAGAATTCTTGCTGGAGGACTGCAATATTGAGAAAGCATTTCCCTTGCTGGCTCCATTTGGGAGCATCTCACGGGGCGCTCCTCACACTCCCAGATCCTGATCCAGAGTCTCCGTTCTCTGCCAATAGGCACATTTTAAAACAGGACCAAAGCTTAAAGGTGTGCTTTTACGCCCATGGCCAGAGCAGTTTTATTGTGTTGGTGGCTAGCAGAGGGAAGAAGAGCTGTGTGCACCAATGTACCCCCACGCCCCTAAAAAAGGCAGGAGGGTTGGTTGGTTCCAAGAGTCTCTGCTGTTGGAGGGCTTGGGAAAGCAGGGAGCAAATTAATGTTAGAAACTGGGGAAGAGACCAAGTGTTATTTTCTTATTTAAGTCAGCTTCAGGAGGGAAGAGTGTTAGAAAGGGGTGTGGGGTGGGGATGGGCTCAGCTCACCCTGATGTAGCATTTGAAACGGGGAAAACTAGGGTGGTTCTTCTCTCTGGTTTCTCAAGTTGCCCAGTCCTCTCAAAAGATGGCCTCTAGTAGTCACATTTTGCTCTGGCTGACATCTTGTGGCTGGAAAGTACAGCATGTAAGGACCAGTAAGAGAAGGAGAGGGCTCACAGAGGAGAGAGGTGGGCAGGGAGAAGAGAAGTGAGAGAGTGGGAAGTTGGTCCTCGAAGGGCGATGGTGGGATCATGGGGAGAGATCAGTGAACGACTGTCTATGTTAACCAACCATGATGATCTCCACTTCCAAAAGGGCAGAAGGGACCGAGAGATGGGCTCTGTTCTTCAGGGACACAGGGTAGGCCCTTGAGAGCACATATGAAAGAGAAGCCTCCTTTGAACTCTGGGATCATCTGTAGGGATTTTTCTCCAAAGATCAGTGACTGGAGAAGTGAATTTTATGCTCAACAGTCTATGTGTGATGTTCAGTGACAAGCGCTCTGGGTGTTGGGGCATAAGGGCTTCCCATGAGACCATTCTCTCTGCCCTCTATTCAAAAAAGCTCTGGGCTCTTCAGAAGATGGGGGGAGGACTTAATAACAGAGTTTCACTGAGATGACTGACATATTCTGGACGCATTCAAATCTGGTCGCACTCCCAGAGACCTCCTTGATGGCTGGCTTAGCTTTGCTGCCAGGAACGTACCCGTGTGTGGATAGCTGAGCTCTGATAAGCCTTTGGACACAATCTTCCTAGTGATGTTTGAAGTTAAGTATCATCTACCATGCTCCGTCTCCCCTGAGATCACTCTTCTCTTTGACAAGAATGAAGTGATGATCATCAGGACCAAGCTTCAAGAACTGCAAGAGAATGAAAGATTTGTGCTGTTTGTCTGGTCGAGGTTCAGAGGGCAGAGGGCGGGCGGGCTTTAGTTCAGGAAGCTTACCAGACCTCCATAAGCTGGCTGTTTCCCCGAAGGTTTTGGAATGATTTCTAGGTCAAGGATGGTTCCTGATAACAGGGCTGGGAAAAGCCAGTTAGCTATTGTCTAAGAGAGGTTTATTTATATCATTGGTTCCACTTTCGAGATCTGGCCATTGACTTTGCCCCCACCAGATACATGCACACAGAGAGACCAAGATCTATCAGGCAGACTAATGCCACCATCTCATCTGGATCCTACACCCGGGTACTTTTAAATGCAGGCACCCCAGTCTTCAAGTCCTTCCACAGTAAAAGAAATTGAGCAGGATAGAGCCGGGGCAGGGAGCAGCTCAGGGCTGCTGTGGTGTAGTGTCGTCACTGAAGGCTAGGTGGCAGAGCAGATACATCACTGAAATCAGGCCTCTACCTCCTTCCATGCAGGGGAAGAAGAAGCAGAGGACAGAAGAAAGAACGAAAGAGCTTTAACAATGGGGTTAGGTACATGGGAGAGGCATAGCCTTGCAGAGGGGCATCCTTGTGTGCCCGCACCCTTTGGACTCACTTTCATGCTGTCAAGCCTGCCCACTCTTCCTGGTGTTAGCCCGAGTTAAATGTCCTTCTAGCAGCCCCTCAAGATTTACCCTGGAGACAAGGTTCCTCCAGCTTGGAATAGGGTGACTTTTCGTTCATCAACACAAGCCTTAAATAACTTCTCGGTGGTGGTCTTCATTAAAGAGCACACCATCGTCTCCCTGTACGAGTTCTAAGATGTTAATTCGTCTATTTCACACATAGCTGTCTGCTCAGAACCTCTTGCCATCGTGGCTCAGGACTTTCTCAAGAATAACACGGCGTTGCAGGGTGTTGTTCATGGGCTCCACCCTCTCTGGTCGTCTTCTGGCAGAGGCAGACTTTCTCCTCAGATAGCTCTGGGTGCCTTTGCACAGCGGATTCTTAGGTTTTATATGGCATTTCTTATAGAAAGGAGGATGACTTCTTGGGTCAAATCATGTGCTGCTTTAAAGTTCAAGTTTTATAAGCGGGGCTCGCTGCAGCGGGCAACTTAACCAGAGTTGAAATTGACCCCGAGGCGGACTGTTTTATAAAAGAGCAGAAGCCAGCTGTGACTCAGAGTGATTTGTGTCCCTATGTGAGCAGTATATGCATCCATGGTTTTACGGATTAATGTTTAGGAGGTATTGGAGCAGATCCAGGCAGAGAGGGGCAGAATAGAACTCCACAAATACAGTTTGGGCCTGCAGCCCCCCCCTCCCCCGCCTTCTCAGACCACGGGATCTGGTTTGTTTCTACAACGGGCAGCTCAGAAGCCCTGTTAACTTTGGAAAATGAGATTAACAAGGAAAAGTGATCCGTTGTGACTTCGAAGACAGGGTGGGGAGGTCCAGCTCTGGGGGAGAGAGAGAAGTGGGTAGGGAAATGGAGTAAGAGGAGAGAGACAGAGGGTTAACTGCTTGAAACGGGTTTAATGAGCGTGAACTATGGAAAGGCCAAATAAAATCACAGAGCCTCGAGGAGGACAGGTTTCATCGTAGTTCAGCGGGGAGAGGGAGTGTGGGCAAATTTGTGTGAAGCGGGAGAAGACCACTCCCTCAGGCTGCCTTCCTTTTAGTTATTAGAAAATGGTTACAAGATAACAGATTTTGGAGTCTTAAACTTAAAATCTGAGGACTGGGGAGATGTCTCAGCAGTTACCAGCATGAGCTGCTCTTACAGGGGTCTAGGTTGGATTTCTAGCACTCATATCTGGCGACTCTAGCTCTGGGGGGGGGGAGGGGGGATGGTGGGGGTGGGGTCAAGCGCCCTCTTCTGGCCTCTTCAGACATCACAAACATATGCACCCCCATCCACTGTAACTGAAATAAAAATAAGTCTTTAAATAAAATCAATTCTGACTCTCTTTTTTTTTTTTTTTTGGTTTTTAGAGACAGGGTTTCACTGTATAGCCCTGGCTGTCCTGGAACTCACTTTGTAGACTAGGCTGGCTTCAAACTCAGAAATCCGCCTGCCTCTGCCTCCTGAGTGCTGGGATTAAAGGCATGCACCACCACAACTGGCCAATTCTTTTTTTTTTTTATTTTTTATTTTTTTCTTTTCTTTTTTATTATTATTATTTTCTTTATTTACATTTCAAATGCTATCCCGAAAGTTCCCTATACCCCACCCTCACCCCTGCTCCCCTACCCACCCACTCCCACTACTTGGCCCTGGCCTTCTCCTGTGCTGGGTCATATAAAGTTTACAAGACCAAGGGGCCTCTCTTCCCAATGATGGCTGATTAGGCCATCTTCAGCTGCATATGCAGCTAGAGACATGAGCTCAGGGGGTACTGGTTTGTTCATATTGTTGTTGCACCTGCAGGGTTGCAGCCCCCTACAACTCCTTGGGTACTTTCTCTAGCTCCTCCATTGGGGGCCCTGTGTTCCATCCAATAGCTGACTGTGAGCATCCACTTCTGTGTTTGCCAGGCACTGGCATAGCCTCACAAGTGGCCGCTATATCAGGGACCCTTCAGCAGAATCTTGCTGGCATGTGGATTAGTATCTGGGTTTGGTGGCTGATGATGGGATGGATTCCCGGATGGGGTAGTCTCTGAATAGTCCATCCTTACATCTTAGCTCTAAATTTTGTCTCTGTACCTATATCCTTTCATGGGTATTTTGTTCCTTATTCTAAGGAGGAATGAAGTATCCACACGATGGTCATCCTTCTTGGTTTTCTTGTGTTTTGCATAATGTATCTTGGGTATTCTAAGTTTCTGGGCTAATATCTGCTTATCAGTGAGTGCATATCTAGTGACTTCTTTTGTGATTGGGTTACCTCACTAAGGATGATATCCTCCANATACATCCATTTGCCCANGAATTTCATAAATTCATTGTTTTTAATAGCTGAGTAGTACTCCATTGTGTAAATGTACCACAGTTTCTGTATCCATTCCTCTATTGAGGGACATCTGGGTTCTTTCCAGCTTCTGGCTATTATAAATAAGGCTGCTATGAACATAGTGGAGCATGTTTCCTTATTACCACAACTGGCCAATTCTGACTCTTATTGTTAGCCTTAAAATCGTATACACTCTACATTTGCACATTTTAATCCCCAACCAAAATTCACTTAACAACTTTTAAAGGAAACTCAAGTCAACAACTCAGCCATTTAAAAAAAAAAAAATCAAACATTCTAGCACAATACAATCTGAAGATTGTATTATTTCCTCATTTGTTACTGAGGAAAGATGGTAGGAAAATATTGTTTTGGTTTTCTTCATAATCAGATCATTTCAGTTCTGTAAGAGAAGACTGCATGGGTACAGTAAAGTCAGCGTACATACCTCATAATGCACAATAGTCTTAAATTCAAAGCACTGTCAAATCCATCAAAAATGCAAATAAAGGCAACCAAAGCTCCCAACCCTACAAAAGAAGTGACAGTACTAATTAATATGTTGGTTGGTAGTAGGCTGAGGTCTTGCTGGAAAATATGTGTCAATATTTGTGATTGCAATTTAACTGTCACAGTGTAAAGTTTTTGAGTACACAATGGTTGATGTCCTGATCAATAATTTAATCCTTCTGTGATTCCTTAACCAATACTGGAGTCCTGCCTTACACAGTGGTTAGGTGGTTTTTTTTTTTTTTTTGTTTTGTTGTTATTTTTGTTGTTTTGTTTTTCCAGACAGGGTTTCTCTTTGTAACTCTGGCTGTCCTGAAACTCGCTCTGTAGACCAGGCTGCCCTTGAATTCAGGGATCTGCTTGCCTCTGGCTCCTGAGTGCTGTGATCAAAGATGTACACGCCCACTACATGGTTTCACAGTGATTAGTTTTAAAGCCAATTTGCAATGCAAAATTCGGGTATAGTCAAAATTCCTACCGGGAAATTCCTTCAGTCATGAGAGAAACAGAACCAGCATTTTTACAACCTGACTCGTGCCGTGGTCACGTGGGCTCTTTCCCTGCTCTCTCAGGATACTGCTGATGTGAGCGTGTTAGGGGAAAATGTTCTTCTATAGCGAGATTAGAAGGTGATCATCCAAGGTGATCTACGGTGCAGTCAGTCTTCAAGAGGACTTTAAAAAAAAAAAAAAAAGAAAAGAAAAGAAAAGAAGGAAAAAGAAACATAAATGTACATCCTTATGCAACTTCCAGAGAATGCCCTCATGAACTCTGTTTCTTCAACGTGAGTCAAGTCCCTGCACACACGGTGTCTTGGAACTGAATGTGGGGCTTGTGGAAAATGTGGTGATAGTAAAAGATTTCCAAAAGCGCAACGATTAAAAAGTAACTCACAATCAAACGTGTAATGAGTGCAACGTGCGTCTGGTGGTACTCACCACACACTGCATCACGGGACTTTACCACAGCTCTTCTGAACATACAGCACGCAAACTGCACACTGAACATACCGTATTGGCACACACACCAGTGCACACCACATGTAACACATCGGCTCAGATCTGAGACTTTTGCGCATGACGCGTTAAGCTGACTCTACTGTATACACGGTTTTCTTCTCTTACAGAAGCATAATGGTTTAATTATGGAGAACAAAGACTTTTAATATTTTCCTACCATCTTTCCTCCTCATCAAATGAAGTGTATATTCAGATCGTGTTGTGTTAGAATGTTTTATTTTAAAAATGACTGAGTTTTTGGCTTGCGTTGCCTTTAAAAAATTGTCACGTGACTTTTGGTTTGGGGTTAAGACAGAATTTCCAACAGTTTCTGAAACGACTGTAAACAGACTTTTATCATGCACTTCTATGGAGTGCTGTTCTCAGCATTCACAATTGTAAAGTAAAGATATTGATCAATTCTAAAAAATACTGCAGATGCTCATGCCCTTCAGCGTCAAGTGCTACGATTTAATTCACGATGTTAAAAAAAAAAAAAGCAAACATCTCTCTCATTTCTATGTAAAGTTTCTTTTTTTTTTTTTTTTTTTTTTTTTTAATTTATTTTATTTACATTGGTGACTTGGCTGCATGCGTGTCTTTGAGAGGATGTCAGATCCCCTGGAACAGGAGTTATATACAGACAGTTGTGAGCTGCCGTGTGGGTGCTGAGAATTGAACCTGGGACCTCTGGAAGAGCAGCCAGGTTAACCTTAACCACGGAGCCACCTCTCCAGCCCCTTCTTTTGTCCTTTATTACATCTTATTGTGTATGTGTTATTCACAGAATACACGTGGGAGTCAGAAGACAACTTGTGGGAATTGGTTGTCTTTACTGTGTGGGTACAAGGGATGGAATTAGGCCACCAGCCTTGGCAGCAAACACCTTGACCTGCTGAGCAATTCCATCAGCCTGCTTTGACTTTCGTAAATAATAAATCATATACATACCAAATAATTATTTTAAAATAATTTTGTCATGGTTTATTATCAGATTTTTGATTTTTATACTTATTTTATATACTTATATACTCAGGCGAAAAAAGGCCACAAGTACAAAAAGTTTAAAAACACTCTGCTGTGCATTGAGATGGGAAGTGGACACAAGCCCATATTTTTAATCCAGAAGTTATATCCAGTTGATAATCACTCGTAAAGGAAAAATTAGTTTTCTCTAGTGGGACTTCATTGTGTATACACACCTTGCTTAAGGATAGGCCCCCATGTTCAGCAGTAGATGGCCAACAGAAAATAAACTCTGATAATTTTGGAGTTTATTGTCTCATACAGCTTTGTCTGGGCTATTTTTCTTTAACCTAACAGGTCTTTTGCATATATATCATGGTTTCCAATTTTGTATTTTCTGTGGGATTTTTATGTGTGTGCAAATATGTGTGTATCTGCATTTATATGTGTTTCTTGTGCCTTTTCTTTGGTTATTTCTCCCCATTTAAAAAGTTTGTCTTATTCTAGTTTGTTTTTATTACTTATTATTATTATTATTATTATTATTAGGATGACTGTTTTCAATTGAGAGTAAGAAAAGTATGGATTTGGATGGGCAGGGAGGTGGGAAGGATCTGGGAGAAATTGGGTGAGGGGGCAGGAATGAAAGAAGCTGCTATAGGTCACATTAGTTTGAGAAACAATGGTCTACTTGCTTGGTCACTAATCTGATTATTCAAGATGAGCAGCATGCACATATTCAGTGATTTTTTTTTGTTTCATAGCCATCAATATCTCTTTTTTTAACAACACAGTGAACAAAAGACCCAAAGTTAGGCTCATAGTTTCTCAGATCCCTGAGCTTCCCAGAGCTCCAAGAAGCCTATCTACAGATCTTTGGCTCCAAGTCCTGGCCTACTGATGGGACTGTGAACATATTCAACTTAATTAGGCAGAGAATAGCTTTTGAGCCATCTTGGACCTGCTCTCTGGGAGCTCCTTTTAGGCTATTCACTGCCAAGATGAGATATGGACTCTTCATCCAATTGCGAGAGACATTGGACAAAACCATAAACTGAACACAGGTGTCTAACATGATTAGCCTGTGTCGTATGTACTCTCTCATCTATCTATCTATCTGTCTATCTATCTATCTATCTATCTATCTATCTATCTATCTATCTATCTATCTATCTATCATCTATCTACCTATCTATCCATCCATCCATCTATCTATTATCCGACTATTTGTGTGTGTATCACATACAGATGAGACATCATGGGGCCCGAAACGTGGTCTACCGGTTTGTTGGTGAATGTGTATTCTCCACAATATAAACATAACTCACTAGAAACTTATACTCCTGTAGATTTGGAACAGATAAATAAAACAATTGACCACCAAGCACACATCATCCAACTAACTATAGAATCCATCCATCCATCCATCTATCCATCCAAGGATAGAAAGGCTGAGGGGAGAAAGGAAGGAGGTCTTTTCCCTGAGTCTTAAACTTTGAATATCATTGTCCTCTATTTTTGGTTAAAACATCTCAACTTTAAGAAAGTTGAAACTGGTAACAAAATACATTATTGATTTAAGAATTTAAAATACATAATTTCTATTGTTAGAGTGAACTCTATTTACTTATATTAAAAAATATAAGGGCCAGGGAGAGGGCTTCCTTGGTAAAGCCCTTGTTTTGTAAGTATAAGGATCTAAAAGGTTGGGTCTTGTGGCACATGTCTGTAATCCCAGTGATGGCAAAATGGAGAGTGTGGGCAGGCAGATCCCTGGAAGTTCCTTCATGATTATTTAGTCTAGTCTACTTGGTGAAGTTCCAAACTAATGAGAGACCTTAGATTAAAAGATGGAAGACTCTGAAGAATAATATATAAAATTATTTTCTGACTTCCATATGCATATGCACATATGTGTATAACTGTAGACACAAGTGTATTCTCTCATATAGGAATATTATGAACACACACACACACACACATACACACACACACACACACACACACACACTTCAACTTCAAGACATGCTTGGTTGAGTTCACTAGAGTGAATTCAAGTTCAGCCTGGGCAATTTAATGAGACCTCATCTCATCCTATAGTGGAATGATTTCCCATTTGTATAGGAAATACACATTTTGTTTATTCACTACGCAGCTGGAGGAATGTAGATTATTTTTCTTTTTGCCTTTTGGCTTTCAATGGCTGTGCTGCTATGGGGCAGAAGAGATGGCTCAGCGGTTCAGAGCACTTTCTGCTCTTGCAGAGGACCCGGGTTCAGTTCAGCACTCACGTGGTGGCTTACAATCATCTCCAGTTCCAGGAGACTGGTGCTCTCCTCTGACCTCCACTGGTAACAGGAATGCACGTGGTACATGTACATACATGCTGGAAAAAACTCATACACATAAAGATAAACACACACACACACACACACACACACACACACACACACACACACACAAACCATCAAATGAAAAAACCGAGGAGAAACTCATGCTGCTACAAACCTTTATATACAAAGTCCTGTGTGCGTTGTTATTTCTCTTGAGTGGCATTCCTATTGCTGGTTCATGTGGTGACTAATTCCATGTTCAACTCTCTGAGGCGTCGCCTCACTGGTACTCACTGTTACTCACTGGTACTCACTGGTACTCACTGGTACTCACTGGTACTCACTGGTACTCACTGGTTTGTTGCCAGCTGCAGCACCTCTGTGTATTTCCTGAAGCCATATATAACCAGGACTCCAATTTTCCATGTTTGCCAACACATTATCTTATTTTTTATTATCATCCTCCTGTTGGGTGTGGCACAGTATCTTACTGTGGTTCTGATTTGTACTTGAGGGCCAAGAATCTTTTTTATGTATTTATTGGCCATTCTTTAGAAAGAAGTCTGCTTAGATCCATTATCCTTTTAAAACTGACTTAACTTGTCTCTTTGCTTTTGAGTTATATCCTGAGGACCTGTCAACCCTTTTGAGTAACTCAAAAGTCTACTTCTTAGGGACTCACATTTTGTTTGTGATTCCTACTGCCTTTGCCATATAAGGTAGCATGAGTTCAGAGGCCGTGTCCTATGTCTCTTACCATGGTCTTGGAGAGAAGCAGCGTATGGGTCCCACCGGCACGGGGAAGGGATTGCTCATGGGCTTGAGTCATCGGGGGCGGGGGGGGTATCTTAGAGAGTTCTTTCTTTCACAGTGCTCAATAGGGCAGCTCCATTTTCATTCTCAGGCTGGCTATCAGTAAAATAATAGGGCTGACTTGGAAGAGAAACGGTCTCAATTACAAAACGGACTACAGAAAAGCAGAGGCAGAGACAGAGATGAGGGAAGAACGTGGGTAAGAAAGGAACACTGAGTTGTTCTTCATGATTCTGTAGTTCTTCAGTTCCATAAAAGCCCAAGGAGGCCACCAGCAGACAAACCAAAGTAAGCAGATTCTTCCTGAGTTCACGTGTGCTCTACTTTGTGTTACCCAGGACACATAAGTGAGGGTGGTACCTGACTGCAGGACACAACAGTTGTCTATGGAAGAATGGACACAAAGCAGCATCCACCAAGAGAGGTGCAAATGCTTGCCTATTGGCCATCAGAGTCATTTGTGGTCTTCTCATGACACTTTGAATGGTCACTTAGGCCCCTCACCTGATCTTTTGACTGTCCTAGAGAATATGACTAACTTCAGGCAAGAAGGGACAGATTGTCCCCATAGGCTGTGCGTTGACATTGGCTGACATCTGGTCAACCTCGCAGTAATAATAAAGCCACTCAGAGCAGCGGTGCAGAAGAGAGGCTTGATGGGTCTCATGAAAAATTAGGTTTTCCACTTCTGACTTCCAGGGGTTATTCACAGTGTGAGGGAAGTGAGGCAAGTGGGGAAAGACATTCAGGAAAATTGATGAGGAGTGTTTGGGCCAGAGCCTTTTGGAATCAGTTCTTGTCCCGAGGCTGGCCAAGACTGGTCCAGCTTACCCTGATGCCTTTGAAGTGTGTTACCTGGATGAGGAGCTAAGCCAGCTTGGCAGGGCGGGGAGGGAGGCTGTGTGGTCTGGCAGAAAGCAGAGCACAGGGGCAGAGGGACTGAGCTCCAATCTGCAGCTGACTCACGGCACCTCTGGCCAGGCACTGTATGATTGGATCCAGCTGGAAAATGGGGAAGAGACCAAGTCAGGCTCTCACCATGAAATCCAGATGTCCTCCATGAGAACAAACAGCGCAGCTCTTGGTTCTTTCCCTGGTCTCTTTTTTCCATGTGTGTGTATCTAGGCCTCTGTGAGAGTGTGTGTGTATATTCTGTTTTTTTCTTTTTTTCTTCTCTTCTTCTTTGTGACTTCTCTTCAGGGCCCGAGTTTGATCTCTTGCCCTCTCTGTCTTTGGAAATGACTGTCCTGAGCCCACAGCGGCCCTGCTGTCAGCTTTGTCGTGCTTGTCTTTAATTTTCCTAAAGTTCAAGTGAAACTTGGCTTTCCATGTCTTCTGTGTAAAGTGTCTGGACCAGCCTTTGCCCCTCTTCCTTAGAAATGGAAATGTTGGGGTGATGAGAGAATAGGAGACACTCTTCAACCTGGCTTTGGAAAGTCTCTGAACTAATAAGGGTTCTTGTTCTTCATGAACAACTGCAGACATTCCTTCTCTCCCTCTTCCTTCCTTCTTCCTTCCTTTCTTTTTCTTTCTTCTTTTCTTTGTTTCTCTTTCTTTCTTTCTTTCTTTCTTTCTTTCTTTCTTTCTTTCTTTCTTTCTTTCTTTCTTTCTTTTTCTTTCTAACAGGTGCTTCTGGTATTGGAACAAAGGGGACAAAATCCAGTACTTTAAAGTGAGTGCTTTACTATGGCATTAGATCTGTTTTTCTGTACCATTCTGTATCTCCACCTACTGTTCTCAGGTTCATGAGATTTCTTCTCTTGCACTTTTCCATTTTCTGACATTCCTTTCCCTTCCTCTCCCTCCTTCATTAGAGTGGTTTGAGGAGTAGACTGCCCTTCAAGGCCATAGTTCACCGGACTCTGCAGAGGAAAAGCCTTGCTCAGCAGCTGACTTCAGTACTGGGCCTGAGTACCTCTACAAACTGAGTGACCTTCATGCTATTTGGGACTTCAGGCTTTTTTTTTTTTTTTTTTTTTTGTCTTAACCTGTAAGACAGGAATAATTTAGCTTACAGTGCAGACTTGGAGGGCCTACAAAGCAGGACAGTGCATGTCAGATTCGTAGCATACAGCACAGTCAGTGGATAGGGGGTTCTGACCGAAAGTTCTAGTTCTTCATGGGTGGTAATCCTGCTTTTCCTCTCAGTGTATTCTCTGAACTAGCTGCGTTTCTGTTCTTTGTCATCCAAAAGAGATTTTATTCAAACATCTTCCTAGATTTCCTGAGTTGGAGTGGTGTCTGGATATCACAGAGTCTTCTTTCCCCCATCGATGGGTGTTGGAATTTTTGTCTTCATCGAGTGGTCATTCTTATGGCCACACACGAAGCATTTGTTTCCCATCAGTTTCCATGTTAGACATACATCACTTATAGGAATGTCCCAGGGTGTCAAACACTGTTACTCATTTGTGCTTTGAACACTTCTTTTTATTTTTCTTTTTTTTTCCCAGGGAGCCTTGTGGCTCTGTCTATTTTCTTTAAATCACTTGGGTTCTAGGAATGCTAAGATCATTTCCCCCCCTGACTCTAAAGGCTCTGAACTTTCCAGTAGAGAGGCCTGGGGACCTTCCAACTTGATTTCATTTCATTCTTTTCCCTCAATACTGGGTGCTGAACCAAGGGCCTCATACATACTAGGCAAGAGCCCTACCCCTAAGCCAACACACACTTTATCACTGAGCCATATACCTGGCTCCTCATTTGTATTCCTGTGGTGCTTGGGATGGAACCCACGGCCTTGGTCATGCCAGACAAATGTTCTACCAATGAACTATGCTTCCTGTGTCCATAACCTGACTTGCAAGTTTTAAGCCATACCTTGTTCATGTAAGACACTGATGTTTTGGGTCGTTATCCTATATCCTCTTGAGAAGTCATGAGACATTGTATGCCCGACAATACTTGGATGGTTAAGTGAATTCATTCGGTCCACCTTGAAACTGAAGCCAAAAAGCCTGGCTGCAGTGGTAAATCCCTAAGACAAGTTAACTTTGGAGACTTGGAGGAAATGCATCCTTCATTGACATTTCCAGGCTCACTGCCAAGCTGTCACAGACACCTGAGTTCTGGGGAGAGTTCATTTCAGAATGAGTCAAAGGCACGAGAGAGACTTGTTCACACAGGTCCAGCAGGGGAGGATCCTGGAGGAAGATTGTTTCTAGGACTCCTCTCTTGGGAGCTGGGAGATCTTTCTTTCTTTTAGGCAAGAGGGATCACCAGCTTAAAGGAAGCGAAGTCTTCCAACTTGTCTTTGGGGGATGGGCATTCAAGACATTCTGGGACTATCTTTCCATGGCTGTCGTCAGTTTGTACTGAGTACTGGGTTGGGGGCATTTGTAATAGGTGCAGAACACTCCTGTGGGAATGAACGGAACAGAACTGTACAGGAAATCTCTGTGATGTTACCCTAGAAACTAGAAAAAATATTGGAAATATTTCTTTGATTTTTTTTTTCTAGCACCTGGGAATTAAAAGTCTTAGATGAGCCACTAGTGTCAGCTCTTCCTAACCCAAACTTCCTCTCCCAGGTTGTGAAGCAAAGGAAGACTTTAGACCGGCTAAGATAATGATAACCATTTGGGATTAAAGGCCATTGACATTTTGTGGGTTTGAGCATCTCATCTTTCCTATCCTTTGAGTCATGGACCACATTCCTGAGTGAGATTTGCAGCCAGGCAGATGGTTGGAGATCTGAGAAGAGTCCTTTGTCCCTTAAATAGCTGGGGTACATTTCAGAGGACTGTGGAAACGGAAGATTCAACAGCTCAAGGTTATGTGTCGAGGAGAGTGTCCATCGCTGTGCGTCTAGGTGAGAATTCTTCTATGAGGTGCCTAGAGCTAGCTGCCTTAGGGTTAGGAAAGCCAGATAAACGTAGAATGCTTAGTTAAACTTGAGACTTAGACAAAAACCAGACTTTAGTATACACCTGTCTCATCCAATGTTTGTGACATACTTTGAGAAAAATTACTTGTTGTTGTTTGTTGACTCTGGCATCCCCTTCCTGGAGTCTTGGAATCTTCCGGTTTCCATGGAGATGAGATGTGCATCCACTTTCACATGAGAAGAAAGATACCGAGGCAGATGGGCAGGGTGTGTCAGTTGCTCATCTGTGACATGAAGGGAAGCCAAGGCTGGGTTAGAGGTCATTTTGGTGTTTCTAGTTTTACTATTTTGAATGATTGTACAATTACCAACTTTGTATTTCCAAACCTTTCTCAAGTCCCAGAGGATTGTTGGAGAATTCCAACATCCATCCAAAATTTGACTGATTGCTCTTAATTAAATTCCCCACTAGGTCATTTGGAAAAATGTACAAGGCAAGAGTCTTGGAGACGTGCTCACTGCACCCCCACTTCTTCTTTTGATTCCAGGCTGCTCTCATCATGCTCTTTCTCTTCTTTGGAGAGAGAATATGAGGGAAGAGTTGCAAAAACTTAGGCATAGTTGGGGGAAAGCAAATCACATCTCAGAGGCTCTAACTCCAGTGCAAGAGGGCAATCCAGCCACGGCTTCATGAGTGTGGCAAGCAAAGGTTTTGGGCTGGGACTTATTGAAGTTTGGCAGGGTCAGTCCTCGGTAGGAGGAGGGATGGAAGACTTAACAGAATGGAGCATAGCTGGCTCTGGGTTGTGAAAAGGGGTGTGGGAAGAAGGCCTTTAGCTGCTGGCTGAGTCCTGGTGGACAGAGGAAAGGGGTCAGCATTACAAGTTGCAATGAAGTCTGAACAGTTGGTCAGAGCTCTTTGATTGGCTTGGAATGGTGGCACCTGGATCTTTCAGTTTAAGACACACCCCCTGGTATTTTTGATGCTAGTGGTCAGAGGACTTGACCAGAATTAGGTAGTGTCAAGCAAGGGACAAGGGACAAGAGTGAGGCAGGCTGGCTACAGTTTTCCAATTATAGTGAGCTCTTCCTGTTTGTAAAGTAGGACTTCTACTTTAGAACCAAATGTTCCTGCATTGCCCAGGCAAGTGACCTCCCTTCCCTTTCTTCATTAACTTGTCTGGGAACTTGTAGGTCCCAGCTCTAATTCCAATAGCACAATATCCCAGGCACAGGCCGTGTGGACCAAAGAGAAGCTGTCCCAGTCCATGGGTGTGGTCAAGCTGGAGGGCTTATCTAGAAAGGTGGGCTTTCTTTTGCTTTCACTGTGCCTCCATCTTCTGGCCAACCTGAGCATCAACCAGTCCTCTGTGGACCCTTCACAGCATTATCTTCTTGGTCACATCTTTAACTCCTCTGTAGATATGGACATTGACAAAGCCAGAGAGTCCCTTTGTCTCACTGTCTTCTTCTCTAATGAGAATCACACCTCACCCATCCCTTAGTCTCACTTCGACATCCCTCCCTGAAGCCCATCCTGATGGAGATTAGACTTAGAGTTAAGAATCTCTATATAAGCCTGAGCATTGCTTACACCTGTAGCTCCAGTGCTTGGGAAGGAGGCTAAGGTATACTGTGAGTTTGAGGCCTGTTGGGGTTACATAGTGAGTTTCTGACCATCTTGGGCTACAGCATAAAATCAGTACCAACAAAACAAACAAATAAAAAACAACAACAAAAACTCATTGCCAATACTCTTGGGATTGTCTCTGACTTTTCTGTTTAATGCTCACTGAATAATACCCATAGTGCGTTATCCAAGTTGTTCAGATAATGGATAACCTTCTATTTATAGGATTTATTTGTATGTGTGTGTGTGTGTGTGTGTGTGTGTGTGTGTGTGTGTGTGTGTGTAACATATGTGTGCTTTCCCATAGAGTCCAGAAGAGGGTGTCAGTTCTCTTGTACTTGGAGTCATAGATGGGAGCCACCCAACACAGGTGCTGGAGATGCATTTCTGGTCATCTGTAAGAATAGGACATTGTCCTAACCACTGAACTCCACTCTCCAGCTATGACAATAGATATTCTATGTTCCTGTGTACATTAATATGCATTCTATGCAGAAAGAGAGAAAGGGGGACTTTTAAAGATTGTCATTCAAGAGAGAAAGCTCCAAGTCATTTGTTCTCATTTTTCTGAGGGTACTGATACATGAGCAGTAACTGTGTGTGAAGAGACAAGTGCCACTCTTTTGCTTTGGGAAGGTCCAGACAGCCTATAGATTGTGTACCCAGAACACTCTGCTAACCCATCCCTTCCTATGGGAGTATGTTGCCAAAAACTAGAGGAGGAAGAAAAGAAGAAGAGGAAGAGATGGGAAGAGGTAATGGAGGGAAAGAACAGAAGAAAACTGCACCATCACAAAAAAAAATTGAGCTCTTCCCTGCCTTGCTCTCATAATTAACTGGTTGGTGTAGCTGGAGGGAGGGCTTCTGCTAAGTTGGAACTTGTTAGGTTCCAGTCCTCTGGACTCTAAACTGGCAAGGCATAGGAGCAAAGGATGGTTCTCTGTGGCCCCTCTTCCTCTTGTCTTGTTTGGATTCCTTACCTAGGAGGGAGAATTGTGAGAGATTTAAAGGCTTCATTGTTCTCCTTCCAGAAGCCCTTCCCCAGGAATGGTGTGGCAACTCTGGGAAGGACTTGCTTGAAGTATGCTTCTCCCTAGCGATGGTGCAGGGCCAGCTCCTCAGAGGCCTTGAGGGAGCGGTGGAGAAGGGACTGAAAAATGAAGAAGGGACCAGGGTCCTGCAAGGCCAATTGCAGTCTGGATGAACGTGCCAAGACATGGAGTCTCTTAGTCTTCTGAGGCAGTGTGCCTACATGGCCTGGAGGGGAGCTGGGCATCCAGTGAGGTGATTATCTTCAGATCCCGATTTTCCTAAACTCTATAGCTCTGTCTCTAGAGCTCATTGCTCTAGCTCTGCTTATTTTCCCAGCAAGTAGGCAGGATAGTGATACCAACTCCTTAAGAGAGCCTCTCATCGCTGCTCCAGCACAGGCCGAGCAGACACAGACACCTGTGTTATTCTTGTTCTTCTGGGAAACCATGTGACTGTACTGATGGGCAGGGCATGCGTGCCACTCAAAGCTGAGCTGCAAACAGACTTTGATTCCAGATCAGTGAGTGTTAGAAATAGGGGCACTGACTTTGTGGTGAAAGAGTGGGGTCCCTGAAAAATGGCCGGAAGGTGGCCATATCCAGAGCAGATGATGCTATGGGTGGTTTGGATGGCACTTCTCCTGGACCAGGAACCCTTCTTTGATTTATTCACTCAGCCACGCCTGTCACCATTATCACTCACTCCAAGCAGTGTCATCGAGGTGAGCTTTTGAAGTTGGGGAGGGACAGAGAGGGTCTTCAAGGTTACCCGGCTTCCGTCTGGTGTGAGGGCTTCTCTCTGAAGGAGAACACACCTCATATCTCTTTTCCTGGGTGTTTACCAGGCCCCAGCCCACTCTGTAATAGTTGTGGACGTCCCAGCAATCCCACACGTGAGAAATATCACGTTGCTTTTGTGATAGTGCATCAGAGCCAAGAGGAGACAGCTTGGAAGTGCATGGAGGAGGGCTGGAATGAAGAACTTCAGAACCCCACAGGTTGGGTTCTTCATAATAAGAACAAAGGGACACCCACAGAGCCACTCCTATGGGGATTCTTTTGCAGAAATCTTAACAATTTACTACATGTATTTATTTGTATATCTGTATATTGCATAGGCGTGCATGTACTGTGGCATACATGTTGAGGTTAGAAGCTAGCTTTCTGGAGTTGGTTCTCTCTTACCATGGACATCTTGGGGACAAACCCAAGTTATCAGGCTTGTGGCAAGTGCCCCTTTCTGCTGAGCCACGTCTTAGGTCCTATTTTGCAGAAATCTTAATATCTGTCAAGAAAAAATTGTTCCCTTATGACTGAGGACATCATGGTGTAGAAAAGGAAAGACCAGACTCCCCGTGATAATCCTCCTTAGATGAGGTAGCACTCACCAAGTGGCCACATGGGTGACGTTCATCTTTCTTCAGTAGTACCCTTTAGTTTACTATGAGAAAACCCTATAATCTTAGGGTTCTCCTTCCTGACATAGATATCACATAGATTCTGTGTCTTCCATCAGCACATAAACTCATTAAAATCTGAGACTGTCCTCTTTATCTAACACCTACACTACTTTATATAAAGTAATCATTCAGTAAATGCCTTCTGAATGAAACAAAAACATGTCACATTTATCCTTTGCTTGTTGTGTGCCTGTGGTATAGAATATACCATATGAATTCATCTATAGGGTCCTCATAACAATCCTGCTTGATGGAGAAGCTGAGTTCTGGAGAGCTGACCCTGAGTCATTTGGAAGAATGAGTGAGCTGAGATTCTTATGTCTCCCCCTCCACAATTCTTCTTTTCTTTCTTTCATGGCACTAGCTCTTCTGTCTAGAAGAGCACAAAACTAGTGAAGAGCCTGAAGAGCTCTTTTTTTTTTTTTTTTTTTTTTTTTTT
>NC_034594.1:51524465-51531760 GCF_900095145.1 Mus pahari
CAGAAGAGGGCATCAGATCCCATTATAGATGGTAGTGAGCCACCATGTGGTTGCTGGGAATTGAACTCAGTCAGGACCTCTGGAAGAGCAGTCAGTGCTCTTAACCACTGAGTCATCTCTCCAGCCCCCACCCCTTATTCTTATGCTTCCAGATCACTCTTATCACACTTCTCCCCTCAGTGGAGAAGTGGAAGAATGGGAGGGCAGAAGCTATAGCAACTCAGGCATAGTCAGCAAGTGGTAGAGTACAAGAACATTTTCTGCCTGTAGACTCTGAGCGTCTTCTTCATAAGCTTTGGTAGCAAGACCTTTTTCCCACCCCTTCTTCTCAGCTTCTCTAGATTTCCAGAGGTTTCTTTTTACTGGTTTCTGTCTCTGTCACTCTTTCTCCTTAAGGGTAGAATTTTCAGAATGGTCATCTTGGAGCAAGCCTTGGAGGTCACACGGGACTACTTCTTGTCAAGTCTGCAGGCCTGCCACCAATGGCCAAACGACTCCAGTCACCTTTGATTCCTCTTGTGATCTGCATTTGGGTTGTGAACTCCTTCCTGAGACAGCTGCAGAGGCCAGAGAATTAGGACTCTCACTCTGTTTTGCCAGAAGGTGGGTTGTCTCTGAGGCAGTTCATTTCTCCTTCACCTCCTCTCTCACCTTGATTTCTCCATCTCCATCTTTCTCTAAGCTCCAGGTGTCCCTTAGGAACTCTTGAGAGAGTGTGTATTTCTTTCCTTCCGCAGCTGTTATAAATAACTACAAACTTACCTCCTTATTCTTCTAGAAGTCAGAAGTGAAAGGAGTCTACAGTTAAGATTTCAACAGGGATTGTTTATTGTGGAGGTTCAGGGAGGAGCATTAGCTCTCACACTGTAGCCCAGGCTGGCTTTTAACCAGTGGCAGCTTCAACATCACATTCTCTCTGTCATGGCAATCCAGACTCCAAGTTGGCCCTAGTGAGACTTGCAAGGAACTTTACAGCAGTTTCTTTTCCTCTAGCAAGTGCTTACTGCCTTTGTTAACCAGGCATGGGTGGATGTAGGCTTGGGAGTCTTGTAGGCTCCATGAATCTTGTGTGCCTCCGTTCTCCCTACAGGAAGGAATGTTTTCCTTCAGAGGTGATAGATGTAGTTAGTATGAGTGAGAGATCATGTGAAAGTGGCAGGTGTGTTTTTTGAGACTGGGACATTGCCGTTTTTCTCTTGTTATCCGTTGAATACTCTGAGGACAAAGTGACATGTCATGAGCTCAAGCAGCCATGGAGGGGTTCACCTGAGGACCTGGGTCCCCCACCCTCCATCTGCATCATCTTCTCCTCAGAGCCATGTGTATCCATTTGTGAAAACACACCCCTCAGATCAAGGCAGACCCTCAGGAATTGGAGCACCACCCAGTACCTTTACTCAACTTTGTAGTTTGATCTCTACCGAGACTCTGAACTAGCTACCTCCCAATTTCTATTCTTGAGATAATAAATGTTTATTTTGGTTTTTCATTGTCAAGTATTGAATCAATTTGTTTTATACTTATAATTGACTGATATGAAGGCAAAGAAATCTAAACAGAACTCGTTCTGAGCTCTAGCTTTGCCTAAGGAGGTGATAATCAATCTTTGACCCTCTTGGACACATATTCCATTCCATCCAGTTAGCCTCTTGCCCTGGGACAGAAAACCTAACTATTCTATAGTTTTCCACACTCCTGAGCTACTTTCCACATGGGACCTTTCCTCTCTCTGTGTCTCTCTGTGTCTGTCTTCCTCTTTCTCTCTGTATCTCTGTGTCTCTGTCTCTGAAATCATTAGCGGTCATAAATGACTCTCTGGAGCCCAAACTCCTTATTTGGCATTCCCCTCTTCTTGTCCCACTCACAGTAACCCCTCCCACCCTGCCCCCCCTTAATTTCTCATGATGTCTGGCAGAGTCTTCAAGCCTGCTCAGACTAAGTGGATCCTTTTGGTTCACAGTCTTCCTTGCTCGCCCCTCATTTGAGGCAAATTAGTGAACTGATGCAGTGTGGGGCTCTGCTTGGTACCAGGAACCAATGACTGACACTTTTATGTGTGGTTCCTAGGTTCTCACAGCAAGACTTTTTTTCTTTGACTAGATAAGGAAACTAAGGTTACTTAACTTGTTCAAAGGGCAAGGGGAACAAGTGGCAGACTTTGCCCTTGGGTCCCCTCTCATTCTGTGACTTTGAGTTCAGTGTTTTTCCACCACACCATATTGCATCTGACTCATATTTCTACGGAATTTTACAGTTCGAAATGCTCCTACTCATTTATAACTTTTACTGAGCCTCACAACAACCCAATGAGACAGGGGGAACATGGATCGCTCATTCCATCTTAAGATGGGAAACGGGAGATGAGAAAGAGGATTTTCACGAGTGTTGGTGTCAGAGCTGGGATTCCCAGCCTTCCTTTGTTTCTGGGCCCACCCTTACCCTTTTGTCTTTTTGTAGACATCTCCCTAAAGCAAGTACACATTTTTGTGAGATGGTTACCAAGCATGAAGTACAGAATGAGTACTTATTTATTGGCTGTACTGGGCATGAAACCCAAGGTCTTGGGTATGATAAGAAAGAGGTCTACCACTGAGTCACCTCACCAGCCCAATTTTCAAATAAATTCATTCAGAAAGGGTACAAAAGTGGGGCTCAGATATCCAGTACACTGTAGCTGTCTTCAGACACATCAGAAGAGGGCACCGAATCCCATTACAGAAAGTTGTGAGCCATCATGTGGTTGCTGGACCTCTGGAAGAGCAGTCAGTACACTTAACCGCTGAGCCATCTCTCCAGCCCTCAAAACAAAGATTTTCATGCAATATGTTATGATCACGGTTCCCCTTTGCTGTCTCTTCCCAAATCCTTCTCACTTTTCTAAACTTTCAAAAGAACCAAAGCACAACATCTAAGGCTCCGTATTCAATCTCTAGTACTGAGAAAAAAAAAAAGACCTTAAAAATATGTAACAAGGTCAGACACGGGAAGAGGACTGATGGGGGAAAGGGTCTATTGATCGCTGGCTATGGTGGGCAATCTCCAAACATGTCCCACACTTGTTTATGACAAAGGGAGTGTTTATTCTTCGGGCAGGCTGATAGATACGATGGGACATCGAGGACCCAGACAGCCTTGAGAGATTCAGTGCTCAGGGCATGATTGTTACCCAGGCCACTGAAACAGAGCACAGAGTGTGGTAAGGCTTGTGTGACTCTCGTGTGGTTCCTCTCAGTTTGAGCTCTTTGTGTGAACCCTTGATGTTCAGCGTTATAGCCAATAACAAGCCTATTCTGCGAAGAGGTTCTTTGTGGGAAAGTGATTCATGCTGATGTTCTTCAAGTACTTGTCCTTAGCCTAGCACTAGAAGGCAATGTAACCTGCAAGTGTCAAATGGGGGAATTATGTAATTATGTAAATAACCCACCGCCCCATAGGATTGTCCTCTCTCTGCAGGATCCTAACATTTTCTTGTCTTGAAGTCACTGGCATTTCAGACCCCACTGCCCTGCGTTGTTGAGGACTTTTTCTACCTTCTAGTCCCACTCAAGACAGATCCACTAGATTTGATCTGTGAATGAAGCGATGGACAGTCACCTTTAACCTGTGACCATTGTGACCTGGTTTCTCAGCACAACTTTTCATTTAGATTCAGAGTGAGTTGAACTAGACAACCGCTGGTTTGAGGGATTTCAGAGACCTGCTTGGACACCTCCACTGGTAGCCCCAGAAGGTTCCAGAGAACTTCTTGCTGTGATAAAGACAAATTGCCCTATGGTCATCTCCCAACACAGAGGAGGTGGTGGCTGTGCAAGCTGAAATGGAGTGAGGAGTTGCCAGGGAGTGGTGGCACACGCCTTTATTCCCAGTTCTCAGGAGGCAGAGGCAGGCAGAACTCTGAGTCTGAGGCCACAACTACAGAGCGAGACCCAGGACAGCCATGGCTACACAGAGAAACCCTGTCTCAAAAAAATAAGAGAGAGAAGGAGAGAGAGAGAGAGAGAGAGAGACAGAGAGAGAGAGAGAGAGAGAGAGAGAGAGAGAGAGAGAGAGAGAGAGAAGCACAGAGAAGCATGATGGAAATTAGAGAAGAAATAGGCTTTGAAAGTTGAACAGGAGAGAGATGGGCAGGAGGAAGGACCAGAAACCAGAGGGATGGGGGATCTGGGGAATTCGAGAAGACCAATGGTCAGTCACGTTAGCTAAATACCAGGCCGGATTACGTCAAGTGGGAAAAAAATCAGGCACATTGGTTTGGCCTTGCATTTTTTTTTTTTTTTTTTGAAAAACTAATTGCTACTAAATTGAGTAAACACAGATAATTTTCAGGTAATAAATGAAGTTAAATATTTATGTTACATTCCGGTCAAAGGGCAAGTCAGGCAGGAAAAGGAGGGAAATGTTGGGGTCAGAGTTAGGGAATTTCCTGTTTAGACAGAATGGTGTCTGGCTACTTGGAGACAGTTGATCCTGGGGAGGACAGAAAGTCTGGGAGGCCCTGCTAGACAGGACCCTAAATTTACAGTACTCAGATCCAACCCCAAGCCACCCACCTCTCAAGGGGCTTCTGGTTCCCTTTTCCTAGAAATGGCTGTCAAAGAAGTGAGGCCAAGAACGTGATAAAAAAAAGAGTCTGAACCACTCCGATGAAGCTTGTATTTTCATCAACCCTTTCCCTTAAGGGTTTAGGTTGCAGCAGGGAAAGGACAACATCAGGTTCTTACAGTTTCGCCCCTGCCGTGTTCCCAGACCATCCCTTCTGCCAAGGGAGGAAGAGGCAGCCCTGGTCACAGCTCCTGGGATGCTGACGGTGCTGCAGGAACAGGAGCCAGGCTGTTAGGAGCTCACACTCACGTCTCTACCCCAGCTTTCGGTGTCAAGCCTGCATTGGAAGGGTGGCTGTCTGCTCGCTTGATGCCATCCACCTTAGGACTCAAGCAGGCTCTCTGGTTCCCAGGAATCTCCAGCAAAGAAAACATGGAACTCTTTTTGAAACTTTACTGAAGCTCCAATCTACACACCTAGGGAGCTCTTGATGGCCCACACAAGTCCCTTCAGCTGTACTTGAGCCTGACTCTTTTCAGTTCTGTTTTTTTTCTTTTGTTTTTGTTTTTTGTTTTTTTGTTTTTTTTTTGAGACAGGGTTTCTCTGTGTAGCCCTGGCTGTCCTGGAACTCACTCTGTAGACCAGGCTGGCCTTGAACTCAGAAATCCTCCTGCCTCTGCCTCCTGAGTGCTGGGATTAAAGGCGTGCCCCACCACGTCCGGCTTGATTCTGTTTTAAGTTGGCATGAAAAACAGATAACTTGCTCTCATGCCTCCTACTTCAAGGAGTGCCTGAAATTTTCTCCTAACTGGTCAGGTTTTGTGTGGGTGCATATACTTCTATTTGCGTATTACATATGTTTCTAGGGATTTAACTCAGGTCCTTGTTCATGGTAAACAATTCTTTGCCACTGAGCCATACTCTTTGAATACCTACCTTATAGAGTATTTGTTTAAGTCATATTCTTTCCCCTTTCCCAAGTCCTCTCAAATTGTCCCTGTCTTCCTGCCCACCCAACTTCATCCTCTTTCTCCCCCTACCAAATAACTCTCCCTCAAATGAAAAACAAAACAAAAAAGACAAAAGACACCAAACCATAACAAAAGAAAGTACACACACATTAAAACAAAACAAAACATGGAGTCAGTTTTGCATTACTCCTGAACATGAGGCCTGCCCCGGAATATGGTTGATTTACCCAGTGTCACTCCATGGAAAGAACTGGTTTTCCCCTTTCCCAGCAACTATCAGTAACAGCGCGCTTCCTGGTTAGGGTTGGGGCTTGGTTCTCATGTTACCTTCTCCTGGCTGGGATTTTGTCTGGCTTGTAGGTCTGTGTCAAGTAGGTCTTTTGCATGGTATCAGTCTCTCCCAGCTGATCTATGTATCAGGCCTGGAATGTCTGGAAGCTGCTGCTTCCTCCATCTCTTACAATCTTCCTGCATCTTCTTCCATGTAGATCCCCAAGCCCAAGGAGAAGGGTTTGATACAGTTATCCCATTTAGAGCTGACTCCAGGTTTCTTGTCCCCCCCAACCCCCCGCCCCCAGACAATTTTTAAAACTTAATTGTTTCACCTTGTAAATCAGAAAGGTAGGGTTTCCCAAAGCTGATGGAGAAGCAATTCCTGTAAAACAGCTATTAGAAGAAGCTTGGGTGAGTCAATGATGCAACAGTTCTTGGTTGAGAGCTCCCTTAGTACAGAGCCCCAGCCTAGGTAACATAGAGTGCACAGATCACTTATGGCAGGGTCCCTGTCATGAAGGGGCTTTTTTGGAAGATGGCGAAACAGACAACAACCTCAAAGCAAAATTTCTACTAACAACCACGAACAAATCCTTGATAATCTATAGTATTGCTAGGAGAGTATAATCATGATACTAATATAATCATGATACTAATAGCAATGGCAGATGACTTTTGTGAAGTGTTGACTGTGTGCAAGAGACCTTTCCTCAGGTTTTTCATCAATGTGCTTCCTCCTTATGAGAGAAGCTGCCGTTTTGTCCCACCAAGGAGGAAAACAAGTCATAGAGACATTGAAAACTTGCCTCACTCCACACAGGAAGAACTCAGAATAATTTAGAATGTGAATCCAGATAATTTAATATCAGAATATAAATGATTGTCTTTCAGAGTTTAATTTATTTAAAATTTTAAATCAACTTATTTTGCTTTTTATATGTGTGAGTAGCGCCTTGTCTGCATGCATGTGTGCACACCACGTGAATATACTACCTTAAGAAGTCAGAAGAGGGCATTGGAGCCCCTGGAACTGTTGTTGTAGATAGTTACAAATCACCATGTGGTGCTGGGAACTAAACTTAGGTCTTCTGCAAGAGCATTGAGTGCTCTTACTGCAGACCCATCTCTCTAGACCTATGACTAAGTCCTAAAGGGAGTCTTAATCATTACATGAGGCAGATTCCAACATTTGGAAGATAGCCAATGGAATCTTAAAGAAAGTAGAAGACTACTTACATACCGAACTCTTTGCAGCTATAAAGCAGGGCTACTGTACCTTCAAGTAGGGACTAAAGAAAATTCTTTAGATTATGTTAAGAAATATCTGAGGGCTGGTGAGATGGCTCAGTGGGTAAGAGCACCTGACTGCTCTTCCGAAGGTCCGGAGTTCAAATCGCAGCAACCACATGGTGGCTCACAACCACCCGTAACAAGATCTGATGCCCTCTTCTAGAGTGTCTGAAGACAGCTACAGTGTACTTACATATAATAAATAAATAAATAAATAAA
>NC_034594.1:51531817-51545833 GCF_900095145.1 Mus pahari
GTGGTGGAGAGAGCTGCAAGTTGGAAGACCAGTCTTTGCATTGCTAGAGGCACCTAGATAAGTCGCTTCCCAATAGACTTCATCTCCATCTGAAAATGAAGGCGTACGGGACTTAATCTTTAGGTCCTGTTCATCTCCAAACACAGTAGTTTGTATACCTCATGTGTAAAAAGACTCCACAGGGCACTAAATGACTCAGTGCAACCCAGAATGAAGCATGACCAAAAGTTTTTCTTTTCTAGAAGGATTTTGAGGCCAGACGTGCTGCCATCACATACATGCTTGTAATACTAGGACCTGAGGCCAGCCTGTTCTGCAAAGTGAGTGCTAGACCAGCCTGGTCTACAGGCTGAGACACTGTCATTTAGGATGGAAGATGAGGAGGGATGCCTGTAGGTGCTGGCCGAGAGAAGGTGGAGTATAGTGTATGTGCTGAGGTCACACCCACCTGCCTTATCCACGAGGAATCAACTTTCTAAGTCACCGGGTTGGGTTGAGGACTGTCCTCAGCCATTGTGTCGTAGAATCAGTCGGGATGTGTTCAGTTTCAACTCATAACACATTTCCCTGAAACTTGTTTATAGAGTCAAAATATCCAACAGAGCCAGGGATGGTGGCTCATTCCTGCAATGTTAGGATGTGGGAGGCTGCAACAGGATTGCTAAGAGTCTGAGGGCAGTCTGAGAACAGAGTGAGACTGGGTACTAAACAAACAAACAAACAAACGAAGCAACAAACAACCGAACAACAAAACCCCACAGAATCCTACTGCATGGCCGTCTTTAGGAAAAGCCTTCATGTGGACTCCAGTACACTGGTTCTCTGAGCTCTCCTCTCCTCTGTGCACTGGATTTGGCCCACAGTTGGGCTTTTTCCTATAGATTCCAGATGGTTTAATATAAACAGCCATGGTTATGTGCCTGTTTGTTCTTGTCCACCCTCAAGACAAACCACTATCCTCTACAAGATGGGCTATTTAACTTGAGGGGCCCTTTATTAAAAAAAAATGGAGAGATTCAAGAAGTTAAAACCCCAATATTAAATTATATGGCTCTAGTAACTTCTGGGGTTATGTGTAACTACAATAGTAACACTCTGTGAAGTTGACCCTTACCGTATACTTTACTCTCGTTGGTGTGACTTGGCCCCATTATTGCATTTTCCAGGGGAATGCCTTGGGTTGACTGGGTTAAATTAGGGTTGTTATTGGTTTTTGGAACAACTCTTATGGTAAACTGATGGGAATGTCTGGTTGATTTGACTATTTGGAGCCACCCCTCAGAGTAATAGGGAGGCCACTTTCTTCTACCCAGTGTATAAGTGCTCCATGGTAAAGACAGCAAGGCAAGCTGCTCATTCTTGCTGTGTATCAGTGGCTCTGTGCATGTTTTGGGAGTAGATGGATCAGAGAGTATCTCCTTGCTCATGGTGACTTGAATGGAAAAACGTTTGCCATAGGCTCAGGGGTTTGAACACATGTCTCCCAGTTGGTGGTGCTATTTGGGAAAGTGTAGAACCTTTAGGATGTGGAATCTTGCTGGAGAAAGTATGCTTCTGGGGATGGGCTTCAAGAGTTTATAGCCTGTCCCCACTTCCTGCTCACCATCTCAGCTTCCTGTGTTAGGTCTCCTTCCCTGACGGCCCATTGCCATGTATTTCTTGTCATTATGGAGACCTTATTAGTCAGGGTTCTAGAAAGAAGCAGAGCTGATAGAATGAATCTCTCTATATAAAAGGCAATTTATTAAAGTGGTTTATAGGTTGTGATGCAGCCAGTCCCAACAATAGCTGTCTCCTATTGGAAAGTCCAAGAGTCCAGTGATTTTTCAGCACACGAAGCTGGATGTCTTAGCTGGTCTTCAGTACCTCAAAACCCAGAAGTTGGCTGTGATATCAGCAACTTGATTGAAGGCAAGCAGGCTTCTTCCTTCCTAATCCTTCATGTAGGCTGCCAGCCAGAAGGTGTGGCCCAGATTTAGGGTGGGCTTTCCAACCTCAAAGGATCCAATTTACTAAAAGTCATTGTTCACAGGTATGCCCAGTGATTTGAGTTTTTAGTTAATTCAGATGTAGTCAGGCTGACAGCCAAGAATGGCCACCACAGACAGTCTTCTGGAGCCACCAGCCAAAAGAAACACTTTCTACCCAAAGTTGCTTCTTTCATGGTATTTTATCACCGTAACAAAAAGGAAGTAATGTACTGCCAGAGAAGCACGCATATGGACGTCCATCACTTCAGTTTCCATCTTTCCCCTCTGATCCAGGCTTAAGTATGCTTTCTTCAGCCAGTGTGATATTATGGAAAGAACTTGAATTTGCATGAAAAAGGTTGGAATCAACCTCTCCACTTTGTTCCCACTAGCTATACCATTTTGAACACACATCTTGATTTCTCTGGGACCAATTTCTTTTCCTTAAAGTGAAACATGCCTGTAGTTCCCATTACATAGAGCTGATGGCAGTCATCTTGGATTGCATGTGTGAAAATACTTGTCAGCGTGATTATGATATAGAAGGATTGCTGGTAGTTATTTTTACTTTTGGGGACCTTAGCGTTTGTGGGCTTTAAAATTTTGAGTGCTTATTTGCAAATCTCCTTGAGATTTTAAGTGAGCAACCAAAGAATGGGAAGTGAAAAGAGAGACAAACAAGAGAGGGGGATTTGGGAAGGTCGTGAAAAGACTCTCAAGTTTTGAAAAGTAAGAGCTGTGTGATGGGTATTACATACAGAGAACAGACTTACTGGTCCAAACAATAGTTTCAAAGGAAAACCGTCACAGGCCTTTTCTAACTTGCAAACCCACTGGGTCTCCCCAATTGTGTCTCTGCCCTTATCACACCCTCCTCTTCTTCCCATCATCCCTACGCTCCTCTAGGGTCTCCTTTATTATTTCTGTGGTGCCCTGGCTCCTATGTCCTGGAAAGAATTACCAAGCACTAAGAGTCAAAAACTGGAGAGAACAGAGCTACGTTTCAACAGGTACCCAGAACTCAGACTTTCCTCTTACCCAGGACCCAAGCATCCATCATTGCTGACAGTTGTTTGCATGGGGAGGTCTTTTCCAAGTCTGGAAATCCCAGGTGCTCCAACAGGAGGGAAGTTTGCCTACAGCACATTCACACATCTAGATGCTTATCTTGACACGTGCACCTGCAGCTCTGAACACATCTGTACATAAATTAGACATGCCTATTATACCCAAAGCTGGTTATGCACATCCCATCACGCCTCAGCCTCTTTGCTTTGCTTACTACCACACTGAAAAATGAAAGCATGGTTTTTCCACCATCTCAGAGAAAGACACACTAGGACAATGTCAATGACTTGGTTTTGCTGAGACGTTGGCTCTTAAATGTCTAGAAGGAGGGACTAAATATGTTATTTGTTCTTCTAGTTCCCGTTAGTCTTCATTAAAACAACTCCAGGAGTGGATTTATAAATAAGTTATCAGAAGGAAGCAGACTTGGTACTTTCTTTGGGCCATCTGGTCTACCACTTGTGGCATGGCAATTTGGTAAAACATAATCAGAAAGGTATTTTGTTTGATAATGACACACAGAATTACCCAGGAGTGTGGCTATGGTCTAACCAAACATGACTCGTCCTTGTGTAAGGACACAGAGGATCTGAGCTCCAAGCTATGCCAGCTGGGTGTTCTTTGGCAGGACTTAGTGGAGGGCAATCAGCAGGGCGAGTGGGCTCCTGAGCTTAGTGGTCTTTCTTTTGCTCCCAGATACCCAGCCCTGCTCTGGATCCAGATTTTTCAACCCTTACAGCTTTTCTTCTTGTCTTGAAAACCACCTACACCAGCCCAGAAAGTCATTTCCATTCCTCAAATAAATTTTGCTTATGTTTGTGTTGGTTTGTCTATTTTCTCAAGTCTCCAATGTCCAATCAAAGGAATTCATATAAACTTATGGTCCTTAAATTGTACCCAGGCAAGAATAACTCCCAATTATGTTTCTTTTAAAAAGTTTGATTTTAAACTCCATTATCATTTCTCCAATGGCAAACTAGTAAGTCCAACAGGAGTGGGCTTCTTTATCAGGATGACAATAGACATACATGTCTCATGACTAGATTCCTTCTCCCCATCTCTACTTCAACCAGGGGTCTGGACTCTAGGGTCTAGTATGAGGCACAAAAAACCCAGGCATCCCATTCCCACAGGGTGCTGGTGTTATGTTGAGGGAAGTCTAGAACTTGTACAAAAGGTCCAGGAAGGTTTTTCCAGGAGATAATGTCAAAGCATGATTACAAGATCAATAGAGTTAACCAAGTAAATACTATTGTGGTGGTCTTTCCGCCTCTCTCTGCCTCTCATTACACTGGTTGATTATCTGAAATACCCTCACTTCTGGTTAACATATGGCAGTGTCAGGAAGCAGTAGCTTGCCTTCCCTCTCACATATGTCTTCATTGATAGACTAGCACATTGTGTATGCTTAAGGGGTTCTGAAGAACCATGTTAATTTGGTATACTGCATTTTAGCTGACTCTATTTTTTGACATCCCATTAACTATGGTTTCCCTTTTCAAATCAACCACAAAGCATCCCTTTACCACCTGTCTGCTGAGAGTATCATCTTCTTGAGTATCTTTGCCACAGTTGCCTGGACTGTCATGGATAAGGTCAGTCTCCTCAAGTTCTTACAGCTCTGGTTAAAGCCCACATGACTTGTGGGGTTACTGGCTGTCTCACTTTAGGGTCCTTGTCAAGAAATGTAGTTGGGTTTGAGGGGGCAGAGAAGACAAAAACATTGTCTGATTTTATTTGGGATGATTTTTCTATGGAGGGGTAGTTTTTCTGTCCTGCCTCCCCCCTTTCCACCACCCATTCCAAACTCCATGATTTCCTGAGTGAGTACTGGTTGTTTCAGAGGGCTGAATAAGGCAAAGGAGGGTGCAAGGCAACAATAACTGCCATTCTTGCCCTCACTACTCACATTATTGTACATCTATTAGGCACACTGAAGGCTCACTGAGTACATTCTCAAAACAGTCTCCCCTGAGCTCCAAAGAACCTTAGGAGGGAGACACTATTATTAAGCCCATTATAAAGATGAGGAAAATGGGTTTAGAAAGGTTACTGTTTGGATTCTTAGTTACACAGCTGTGAATCAGAGTGGGTAAGGACTTGAAGCCAGGCACTCTCAGCAAGGGCATCTCCACAGCTCCAGCTTGCTTATTTTGAGTGTACTAAATTAGCACAGGGCTAAGGTACTTGCTATGAACACCTTGGGGCCATACTCATCCTATTGATCCAGTGAGTTACCTTTTTCGGGGATGGCAATCTTCCATATGTAAATACTTTTTCTTCTTTCCTCTTTTTCTTCTTTGTCTCCCTTCCTTCCTTCCTTCCTTCCTTCTCTCTCTCTCTCTCTCTCTCTCTCTCTCTCTCTCTCTCTCTCTCTCTCTCTCTCTCTCCCTTTCTTTGTGAGGAAGGATTTTTACTGTGCAGTCAAGGCTCACCCAGAACTCACTCTATAGATTAAGTTGGCCTCAAATTCTAGACCCTTCAGTTTCCACCTCCTGAGTGTTGGAATTATTCTCTCAGGCATACAGAATCTTATGCATTTCCATCCTACACAGAGTTGTCATGCTACCACTTTCAGTTATGGTTTGTGCAGTGTTTCTCAAACCCTGGGAAAAATATTACCTAATCACACTGGGAAAATATGTTGCCAAGTTTTCTTCAAATGTCCACCTGCTGTGCCAACCTTGTTACAGACCCAGAACCATGTGGAGGTGTGTGTGGGGGGTACTTTCTGTAGCCCCACCTTATGTGAATTCTCTGGGCACCTCTACAGCCCTGACAGCCGTTGGGCAGGTTCTTCCCTGCCCCCACAGATGAGCATGCTCCCAAGTGAATTCAGGCCTTGCTCTGAGTAGGTAGAGGTTTTAAGCAGAGGTCTAGCTCTGATGTGAAAAGACATGTGTTGTTCATTGTTCCAGCTTTAGTCATTGCCAGGGTGATTTCTAACATAGAAAGTCTTTTCTTTCCCCAGAAGATCATGGGATTGTGGTGTTTGTCTTAGGTTTACTTTTAGTGTGAAATCGTTTAACCTTCTCACTTCCCAAATGAGGAAATGGAGGCCTAAGAAAGGTTCTATGTTTAATGAAGCTAATGGCGCTGACAATTCTCTGTATCATTTGGGGACATGACTGCTTGCAGAAGCTAATCAAGAGTTCCAAAAGAGCCCCACAGAAGGTTTGGGTTACTAGGCTATGAGGCTGCAGCCCCCAAGGCTGTGAGAGAGTGATGAATGGAGTCTTAAAAGCCTTGGTTATCAAATAGGCTCTTGGATAATCCAGTGTATCCATCTTTCATATTAATGATATTTTCACGTGCTTAGTATCTTACTAAGGATACTAGGAGGATGGAATCTTCAGGGACAGGAGATGTAGCCAAATGGTGAAATATTTGCTTAGTGTTTGCAAAGTCATGAATCCATAATGCAGCACACACACACACACACACACACACACACACACACACACACACACAGACACTTATGCAGTGTTGAGGGATGTTTGGAGAACTAGTAAGCCTTCCCAGTCCTGAGCATGCTCCTAAGGAGGCTGGAGGTTAGGATGTCACATGGTGACACTGCAGTATGATTTGTAGGTGACTGGGGATAGAGAGAGGGGTGCCCTAAACTTCGTTATGCCTTCAAATTCTTAAAACCACTGTAAGTTGGGACTCAATCCTGGTCCCAGAGATGTTTCTTCACATTTGTTTTTTGATGGGGGTGAACCGCCTCTGCCCAGATCACTAGAGTCATTGATGGTCACTGGACTTTCCAGCTGGCAGAAGTCGATCATGCTGGAAACTATCTCCAGGGAGGCAAACACAGCCCTTCTGGAGCCCTGCGGTTTGGTTTCCTTCGACTTAGGCTTCCCTTCCTCCTTGGGGCAGTGTTAACTCTTCCCTTCATTGTAAGTCATCAGTGGACATGGATAGGATGCTCAGGAATCAATTATACATTTATTGATCGCACACAGAGAACTGTTCTTAAGCGGCGCTGAGATGGACCAGGCAGGGACTCCATTTTTTAAGCGGTGGATGTAGATACACTGCTTCAGGCTTTTCATCAGATCACACGGTCCCACCTTTTCTCTACGAAACACAGGATTCCATTGCAGTCTTGGTTCCCAGACAGTCTGGTTGTACTTGGGGGTCTCCACTGCCCACAGGTCCTGTCTTCCCAGAGAGTTGCCCTGGGAACTACGCTTGTCAGAGTTCCACCAACTTCAAGAGAGGTGCAGGTGACGAGGCCAAGCTGACCGTCGTCAGAGTCAGCCTTGAACACAGGCAGGGCTACTCTCAAAAGTCAACATGCCTCCCACCAGTGAACATCCTTCATCTGCCTTGTTCACTCTCATTCTTCTCTGAGGAAAACCTGGAGTTTTCCAGGTCTCCGTGTCTGTCATGTGGTCTTGCACCAGATTGAATACAGGGGTAGCCGCGGTGGAAACCCAGCTGTCTTCCATCAAACCGAAATAAAAGAAATCTGAAAAAAAAAAAAAAAGTGGAACAACGCCACACTTCTAACTAAATTCTTTAAAAAGTAGTTTTTGTAACAAGTCAAGTCAACTTTATATGTTAATTTATAACATTAGAATTTCTCTGAAATGAACTGATAATAAAAGCCTTCCCAGTATTAATTTCCAATGTAATACATATCGATTGCCATAATGCACCTGAATAAAAGTTCTTCGAACTCCCCAGTAAGTTTTAGATGTATATGTCCATGAACATGTGTGTGGTACCGGAGACTGATCTAGAGGCTCATGTGTCTTAGGCAAGTACATTACCTCTGTGCTATATTCTTAACTACATTTTTACTTTTTGGAGACAGGGTCTCGATCAATTGACTTGGCTGATCTGTATAGCCCAGGCTAGCCTTGAATTTGTAATCCTCCTGCCTCAGCTTTCAAAGTAGCTGGGATTGCAGGCCTGTACTACCAACCATGGTTGCTTTTTAGAATTGTAAAAGAAAAATTGAACAACCACAGACCAGTCTGGGGACAGCTGCTGGCCATGCAAGTGACTCAAATTAGGCCAGTCAGATTAGATTAAGAAAGAATTTCCATTCCCTGTCACAGCAGAGCTTTCTCTGTTTTCTCCTAGTGGACACGAAAGCTTTAGTTAGCACTGCCAATGGTTGCCTGTTGCTGCCATGTGTGTTAACATGGGCACAGTGGATAAAGGGGTGGTGTTAAATGGTTTGAATGTGGAATGTCCCCCTGTAGGCTTATGCCTTTAAACACTTAGTTTCCAGCTGGTGACACTGTTTTGACTCTTGATGATGGGGGCCCAGCTGTCATATGTAGGCCAGGGGGAAAACCTGGACAGTAATAGATTGGCCCCAGTTCTGGCCAGAATTGTTTTGTTTCTGTTGACATGAAAGATGCATCGCCTTCCAGAACTGTGAACTCTACTACACCTTTTTCATTACAATAGTTTGAATCCTCTCAAACAGCAAGCCCAAATCAATCCTTCCTCAGGCGGTTTCTGTCAGGTCTTCTGTCACAGTGATGAGACTAGTGAATGCTAGCAGAAAGAGAAATGATTATGGGGTATTGAGGTATCACTCACCTGCTCATGTTCTATGATCTAAAGCTACCCCATTTCTGCTCTTCTAGCAACACGAACAAGTTACTCTCTCATCTAGCTGGAGCTGGATTCTCCACAACTTCCCTTAGGCTCTCCCCAGCTGATGTGACATTTAGGAAGTGAGGATTGGCATGGCCTTGTTGGTCCCAAACGTTGAAGGATATACTTGCTGTTGTGTATAATCTATAAACCACTATATTAGATGAGCCCCAGAGGCTTCTCCAAGGCTGAAGAATCACAGGGCAGGAAGAAAGGGGCAGAGACAAAGAGGAGGTAGTAGGTGCATACCATGAAAGCCTCATTACATTCGGATATGAGGTGGATCATGCAGACAGCATGGGAGACAGACTAGAAAATGTGGGTGCTGATGGGCTCTAGGCCTTGTTGGTCTTCTGGCAGTTGGGATCCACCAGTGCCAGCCCCTCCCCATCCACATCTTCCATCATTCCCCCCCTCCCAGCCCGAGGCTCTAAAGCTATATCTCCTTTGTATAGCAAAAGGTCCACATGTTTTGGGATGGCTGGACTTATGGAAGGTTGGCTCCCTGCTTGGCAAGTGAGGGGACTTGATATCACAGCCCCAGGACTGAGAAGCTGTAACACTGGAGGTTCAGACTGCCAACTTGAGAAGCAAAAGGAGGTGTCATGGAGCAGAGACCTTCACTGTCCCTCAGGAAATGTTCCAGATACCTTTGCTTTCTGATGACAATTGTGTTGCCTTGTGCCTTGCTGCTTTTTTTCAGAACTATCAAAGGATCTTGTAGGTAAATTGAGCTGGGGCGAGGTGGATGTGAACAGTATCGAATCAGCTCAGTGCCTGTTAAAACTAGTCTTCTGACCTATTGAATCAGTTTTCTTCTCTTCCGGAAGTGAATTTGGTGTCAAGGCATTGTCACCAAGGCCTCTGGCAAGCAACCTCTGCCATGGATGAGCTGTGAGCACGCACACTTACTGGCTGGCACCTCTTAGCTTGGAAATCACAAGAGGCCAAAAAACCAAGAGAAAACTTTGTTTTCATTTTTTGTCTTGACAGGCAGTAAGTCTGAAGAGGAAGCAAAAAGTGAATCCAGGAACCTTAAAGGTTCTGGACTTTTCTTTAGCAAACTGCAAGAAAGACACAAAAGCATCTCTTGCTAAAAGAGGAGCAAGGTTGAAAAGAAGCCACTTGAATTTTTCAAAACACGACACAAAGCACACTAGGCTTGGGATGAGGCCCTGGAGAGAATTTACAT
The DNA here is from genome assembly GCF_900095145.1 of Mus pahari. Classification (NCBI taxonomy): domain Eukaryota; kingdom Metazoa; phylum Chordata; class Mammalia; order Rodentia; family Muridae; genus Mus; species Mus pahari. Next base: position 51,541,670 of record NC_034594.1, read on the forward strand.
TGAAGTTAGGATCATCACAAAGAATTTAATCATCCCAGTTCTGAAACAAAACCAAGGCTATATTCAGCAATATGTGAAGCCAGTTAAAGCAGAAAATGTGATGACCATATTTAGGTGTTAGCATCTATTTTCATTTTGCTGTATGTGTTTTTCATATTTAAACAATGTCTTGAGAAATTATTTCTATCCTAGTTTAAAGATGTCACAGGGAATAGTAAAAAAACCATTTTCTAATCTTCATTATTTACTCTTTGGCTCCCAGGGGTCTTGGAAGCCAAAGAGTGTTAGTGAATTAGAAGAAAACCACGGATAATTACTCTCTCAGCCTCCGGGGCACCATAAGTTGCTTAGCATTGTAAGAATGCTGAGAAGTTGCCACAAAATTAAACCAATTAGGATAATAAGGAGAGAGGGAGAAGATTGAATTTATTTCTATCTGATTTAACTTATTAATTTCTCAGGGGAAAGGGATTTTCCTGCCACTGGCCCTCAAGTTCTCAGTTTCAGAAATTTGATTCGTCTCTCCCTGTCTGTGGGGTTAAACTCTCTGTCTTTGGGAAGGAAGTTTGAAGGATGGCAGTCAGTGAACAAGTGAGTCAATACATTTCTTTGAAGTCTCCATTATGGCTACTCATGGTTGTACACATCTGTGGTCCAGCACTTGGGAAGCTGAGCAGGAGAACTGTAAGTTCAAGATCAGTCTGGCCTGTCTGAATCCATCTATCTATCTATCTATCTATCTATCTATCTATCTATCTATCTATCTATCTATCTATCTTCCTATCTTTGTATTTTAATGTATATGCCTGTCTCAAAAATAAAAAACAAATAGAAAAAACTATAAAGAATTATAGGAAAAGCTGGATATGAGTACATAATTGTATTTCAACACTGGGAGGCCAAGACAGGAGGCTCATAAGTCTGAGGCCAGCCACAGCTACACAGAAAAATCCATGTCTCACAAATGCAGAAGGAAAGAAAAAAAAAAAGAAAAGAACAAATATCCTTCTATTTGCCTAGCATGTCTACACTGGCAGGATTCAGTGCGGATAAAGCAGAGCTCTTGGCCTATAAAAGCTGATATCTCAGAAGGGCAAAAAGATACTAAACACAACAAGGAAATCCATCAATACGTTAATCAACAAGTGATTCAGAAAAGGATGGAATACAAGAAGGAGGCAGAAATCACCTCCCAGGCTGGGGGTGTGGCTCAGTTGGTTGAGAGCTTGCTTAGCATGTGTGAAGTTCTGGGTTTATTTCCCAGCATTGCATAAACCAGACACAGTGGCACACACCTGTAATCCCAGCACCTGGGGAAACAGAATCAAGAATTTGATGTCATCCTTGTCTATACTGAGTGTGTCTGAGAGAAGTCCTTGTATGGCGAGGCTGGGGAGGAAGGCAGTGCTCTTTCATCCCCCTCTTCCTCATTCCCACTTCACTGCTGCCCATGCGACCACCATCTTCCACACCCTTTCTCGGCCTGATGGCCAGGAGAAGCTCAGTATCAACAAAACTGTCAGAGAAGAATTGGTTGAGTTCTTAGATCTCCTAAGATGCCAGTTTTGATGAAATGAGAGACTACTGGCTTCTCCTTCCCACCCCTGCCCCCATAGGAAATACAGCTTTAGAGCAGGCTTAGGGCTTGGCCCCATCACACTGATCTTGCTGAGTCACTCAGCTCTTCCTGCTGCAGCCAATGGGAACCTGCATCTACGGGCAGGCTGATAGGAATAGGAGATATATAATGTCACAGGTCAACTGGAAGGGATGGAGATTAAGATTAAAAAAACTACTTTGCAGCCCAGAGCCCCAGGAGAGCTGGCCCCTCTGCTGCACTTAATATGGAACTGCAGTCTCAGGGGGTTGGGGGTCCACCTGCTTCTGCTCCATCTCTTTAGGTTCAATGGGTATTTCATATTGTCTTCTCTTTCTTCATAATTCCAGTCCAAATTAGAGTTTCAAATGGCGATTCTAATTGTTAGCTCTCAATCCGCACTCCAAGTCTTTGCTGCAGTGTGGTTTTTCAGGAGGGGGAACCTATGAAACTGGAGCAGGTGCTGAGCAAGGCAGTGGACCAGCCTTTTATCCCAACCAAGCCCTGATTACGCCATCTCCACTCAGCCTTGGGCCTCTTTCCAGCCACTCTCCTGTACTGTACATGAAGGACAGTTGAAAATCCACAGTCAATTTTCCTTTACAGCTTCTGCAGTCAGGGTGTGTGTCCTCAGGCAATATTTGATCAGGATCGGACTGGTTTCATCTGTCCTAGGTTTGGAGGAAAAGTTGACCAAGAGAGATTGCGTTCTGACTCTAAACTCTAAGGGAAGGGCAGCCATGACTGGCTTTGCTCATTTTTTTTTCTCCTCATTTTTATAGCTGCCATACTAGACATGGATTTTGACATATAGCAGGCACATGGTAAATATTTATTAAGTAAACAAGTAAATGCATAAAAGTAGAACTGAGAGAGGAGCCTTTGGCATGGCATATCAGGCACATTCATTTAAGCCCATGTTTGTTTAACAAATGCTAATAACGCTTGCTATGTTCTAAGAGCTTCACAAATATTAACTCATTCAACTCTCATAATTGCTTGATGAGATATGCGCTATTATTAATCCCATTAAAAACACAGGCTCAGAGAAATCGTGTTACTTGCCAAGGTCACATAGCCATGAAGTGGTAGAGCTAGGGGTGTATGGGGGATGGGCTTCCCTTACTCTCTTGAGCTACCCAGAGAATTACAGGTTACCAATTCGGTGTCCTTCGGGAGCATCTTGAATGCTGGTCTGTAGTGAGTACAAAGTGTGTAGGGCTTCCTTCCCCTTAGGATCCCTCTGTCTCCTGCTCTGCAGTCCCTTCTAATTTCCTTTAGCTAATATTTGGCCAGGTATTTTCTACCTTGTTCCTCTTCCAGCACAGATGGGCTATGCTGGCCTCTTAGATGTCCCATGAGTCTCAGCAGCCCAGATGAATTCCATAGTAGGGACGTGGCTGAGGGCATCACCTCTCTGTCTGGTTTAGATCAGATCTTGGGACTATACCAGCCTTGACTGCTACAGCTTTCCCCAAGAAACTTCTGGAGTGACCTCAGCAGCCCAGAGTGTATTGTCTCCTGATGCTCTATAGGGTCCAATGGGCACTCTCTTCCTGGCTGGAGTATTTGAGGGAAATAGATCCCTTGTAAAGGCAGATGGAGAGACAGCTCGGAGAAAACTCTGGGGCCCCAGGAAACAAGGTATTTGCAAAGGCTCTGGAGGGCTGGCTTCTTACAGGTACAGCCAGGATAATTTGCAAAACACAATACAACAATAAAACAAGACAAAGCAAAACACCAGAGACTGCTGACACTCTCACAGATCACAGGAGGCTGCCTGCAAAAGCAACAGGATGGGTGATGTAGGGACAGAAAGGGTTATACTCTTCCTTCAGAGTGCTTCCCATCCATCCTCCTGCCTCTAAGCACTGCAGCTCTTCCCAAGATTAGACTAGAAAGGCCTTCTGATATCTAACTGCTGTTCTTCTGCTTTAAGACTATGGAAGTCTAGCCTCTTCTCTTACATAGGGGAAAAAAATCCAACTTCATGTAGATTTGCTGCGAATGACAGAAATTTCCCATGAGATTAGGGGTTGAGGCTTTCTGCACGTAGCAAGAGCACCACGAGGTTATAGCAGACCCTGCAGTGCTGAGCTTTTCTCTTTATGAGTCTCAAAGCTCCATCCCCTGCTCATCTCTTCAGAGCATAGCTTTTCCTTTGACTAGTTTCTTTCCCTCCCTCTGGTGTTTATATGAACTGGTTGAACCCATCACATGGTGACTGTGTTTATATTTTCAGAAGCACCACCCGGGGAAGTTCTGTTTGCACAGAGGTCACCCTATCTCCTGGGCTTGGCTGCAGCCCCACACTGGGGTTTCAGTAGCAGAAGCTGAGTGTGTGCCAATGCTCCTTCCCTTGTTCTCTCTTCATTGTTCTCTCTGTTTCTTTTCTAGGCATTCTAGCACTTCTAGAGAGGAGGAAGAGGAGGAAGGGGAGGAAGAGGAGGACAAAGAAAAAGAATATGAGGAAGAGGAAGAGGAAGAAGAAAAAGAAAAAAGAAGAGGAGGAGAAAGGGAAGGAGGAAGAGGAGGAGGAAGAGGAGGAGGAGGAGGAGGAGGAGGAG
>NC_034594.1:51545928-51558309 GCF_900095145.1 Mus pahari
GGAGAAGGAAGAAGAAGAAGAAGAAGAAGAAGAAGAAGAAGAAGAAGAAGAAGAAGAAGAAGAAGAAGAAGAAGAAGAAGAAGAAGAAGAAGATTGGGTATCTTAATGATGAAACACCATGACCAAAAGCAACTTGGGAAGGAAAGAGTTTATTTCAGCTTACAAGGCTCAGGTCACCCATCCAACACTGGGGAAAGTCAGGGCAGGGACTCAAGGTAGTAACTGAAGCAGGGGCCATAAAGTGTGCTGCTCACCCACTTTCTCCTAATGGCTCACTCAGCCTGCTTTCTTATTGCTCCCAGGACCTCCTGCCCAGAGGTGGCACCGCCCGCAATGGGATGGGCCCTCTCCCATCAATCATCAATCAGGAAAATGCTCTATGGGCCAATCCTAAGGAGGCATTTTCCCAATTAAGATTCCTTTCCCTCAGATGACCCTAGCTTGTGCCAAGTATGAAAGCTAGCCAGCACTCTGAGTGACGGAAGGTTGATGGTCTTCCCATTCTCTCTTCAAAACTAGCTCATATCTCAGCCCTTGCTGTCCCCTTCCTTAGACCCTCACTCGGTGAGGTTTGGTCCATTGCTATGTATTGTAATGCTCAATTCTGTACCTGAAAGTCCAGGCCTATGAGTGTCTTCTCAGGTTCACAAGCGTTTGTTGTGCAAACTTTGCTCCTTAATTGAAAACTATTGGTTAAATAAAATTGTCTACCACCAATTGCTGGAGGGATTAGAGGTAGGTGGGTTTTGAGTTACCTGGTTGGGGTGGAGAAGCGAGAGGTAGGAGGAAGAACAAGAGGAGAAGAGGAGGGCATCTTGAGAGGAGATGGAGCATGAACACATGGCCAAGAGAAACAGCAAGTATTTGGGGTACACTGCTGGGGAGGTATCCATGCCAGCAGTTAGAAAAGTAGATTAGGGGTTACCCTCCAGTCATTGTCAAAGCCACATAAATAACCACAGTCCGAGTCTCATTTATTTGTAAGCTAGTCAGGGATACATTTAAATTAGTTCTACAACATTTGCTGGTCCCTAAACTTTGATAGAAGAATAGATGAACCCATCCTGTGACCCATGGGTAGTGGCTACCCGGGTGTCTGGGTTTAGAGTCAGGGTGCCGTATGGTTGACCTCTTCACGGGGCTGAGGACTCAGGAGGATCAAGGTCATGGACTTGGCAGATGAATGGAAATGGACAGTCATGCAAATGAAGATGGAATCATGCCTTCGCTCACTGCTCACTATGTGGCCTTGGGCAGTACCTCTGAAGGTTGGTTTTATCATCTTGAATGAATACAGTAGCTTCTGTCCCTTATGATCACCAGGAGGCATAACCTAGGGCAGAGGTGTAAAGTGTTGAAGGACGCTGCTACTGTGGCTGATAACTATGGTAGAAGCAAGAACTGGCAGCTTTCCTATCCTTGACCCACACCTCGGAGTGGCATTTGTCAACTGTTTTTCATTGGTACTCCCATGAAGAGCCTTTATAGATACTGTCTCCTCTTCCCCTCCTATTCCATTTCTGAGTTGTGATACTCCAGAGACCCAGACTCATTGTAATTCATCAGACTTTTTAAAAACTGAATGAATGAATGAATGAATTTATTTATTTTATCCTCTGTGTGGTTAGTGTCAACTGTCAACTTGAAAGAATCTAGAATTGTCAGTTAGGCAGGCCTCTGGGCCTGCCTGTGAGGGGTTATCTTAATTGAGGTAGAAGAGCTTTCCACTGTGGGTGGCAGCATTCCCTGACTTCATCCCGAACTGTGTAAAATGGGCAAAGTGAGGCAAGCAGTAGTTAGTTGAGTTGCTTTTTAATCGGAGCACTTCATCACAGTGCTGGAAAGAGAAGCCAAGCTCCTGGTTCACAGCAGGAACCATTGCGAATTGAGGAGTGGGAGGCCGTGCTCACTGGGGAATCTGCGGGTGATTTTGTTAGACAGAGGGGCCATAAGCCCCAGTATAGCCCTGGCTCTGCAGAGAAGAAAGGCCAAAGAAATCGAATGCTGGTCTAATAATGGGGACCCACTGGCCACAAGGGCAGGTTTTTTTTCATTATTCCTGCTGAAGGTTCATTTTAGAATAGCCCTCGCTGTCAAGAGAAGCACAGATCAGGCCCATGGGCTGGAGCCTTTTCTTCTCCTTGTGTCTGAGGTTGTGTGGTGGCCGCGTGGGCTGCTCTACCCGGGACAGGAAAACAGGATGGACTTAGGAAAGTGAGGCCAGTTTGAATGGGAGGGAGAGGAGGGTTCCTCGTGGGGAGAGGCATTAATGCCACAGAGATAGGTGTCTGCGGCCATGTGAGAGTTCAAGTGACTTGAGAGTTCAAGGCTGCTTCATTGTTAACTTGACTGGATTAAGAAACACCCAGCGAACCCCACCTTTCAGTGTCGCTGTGAGGTTGTCTCTGAGAGACTTAGCTGAGGGGGAAAGACCTGCCCAGAGTATGGATGGTGGCAGCCTGTGGATTGGTGTCCCAGACTTTATGAAAGAGGAAAAAGAAGAATTCCAGAAGAATTCAGACATCCCCCCCCCCTTTTTTTCTGCTTCTAGTTTACTGAGTTAGTTTGCTTCTAGTTCACTACCAGAGAGCTACTCGCCGCCATGCCTCTCCTGTCACAAGGAATGGTGCCTTCTCCACCCAGGAGATGTGGCTCATCCGTCCTCCCTGAGGTAGGTTGTTTCTCATCGGGTATTTGAACACAGGGACTGGAGCAGTAACTAAGGTGGTGGGCCATGCCGCACACATGATGGCTGCACACATGATGGAGGAGAGCCCATGCACAGTCTACTGTGGGAAGGTGCCACCCCCCTACCCCCAGCGATGCAGTATGTGCTTCTGCACGGACGGCCCTGGTGAAAGAGCGGGATGGCCATCTTCCCAGTTCATCACAAAGTAGTCAAACAAGCCGTTCTCCTTTGGTTTTTCCTAGTTCTTCAATAGTGATTTGCATGTCACCATAGCTTGGTGTGTTAGGTTAGTGGTAGCTAAGGAGTAGGAGAGAGAGGGAGGGAGAGAGAGAGAGAGAGAGAGAGAGAGAGAGAGAGAGAGAGAGAGAGAGAGAGAGAGAGAGAGAGAGAGAGCGAGCTGGGCTGGCCAGAGGGTGGCCCCTGGTAAAGCCCGCAGCAGAACTTACTGTAAAGACTCATATGAAGAATTCATGCCATTACTTCATTTGGTTTTGTTGAGACATCTCACTTGGTAGCTCAGGCTGGCCTGGGATTTATGGTAATCCTCCTTCTGTATTGGGATTATGGGGATGTATCTCCACACAGGGCTAAAAACAACATTTGATCAAGTCCTGAACATTCCCACCTAGGCCTGAGGGGGATATGGAATCTGGGGAGGATTCTTGAGTGACAGTCCTTTTAGCTGAAGCTTGTAGGTTGCAAGGCAAACAAGTGCTTAGGTTTCTGTTTTAGCTTCCAGATGTATCATTCTAAATAAAAAATAAGTTTTTCCCCCTCAGGTTGACTCAGCAATACTGTGTTTAGGTCCTTTCTGGTTCTGACATCCTGTAGAATTTATTTGAGACATTCTTTAAAAAACAAAATCACTGTCATTACTATTCATTATTATTGTTGTTGTTGTTGTTGCTGTGGTGGTAGTAGTGGTGGTGTGTGTCATGAACCACATTGGAAGTCACAGGAAAACCTTCAGGAATGGGCCCTCTCTTTCCCTAGTATCTTCCAGGGGTTATATTCGAATGGCCAGGCTTGCATGTCACATGTTTGTGGTTTTCCTGGCTGAGCCATGTCACTGGGCCTGTCTGAGGAGTTCTTCAGGCAGCCATGGTACTATGTGTGGAGGAGATTGGGAGTGTGCAAGAAAGTGTTTGCATTTATGTTTCTTCCAGCAGCAGACACTTTGTGGGCTGTCCACAGCGTCACTCATCTAGAAAAGCTCAAACATCTCACATTGTCAGGGTGTCAACACTGTTGAGTCTCCTTTCTTCCCCACAGTTTGCTTCCTTCTTAAGAGGCCTCTTTTGCCACAGTCCTCCCCATGTGTGTGAGCCTCTACTGTTCATGTGGCGTCAGCTCTACCTGTGCAACCAGAGCAACCAGGAAATAATCCTCATGCCAAGTGGAAGGGTGTGAGGGAAGGCAATGGCTTGGCGAGGCTCCTGGAGCTTGACACGTAATGGAACTGTGAGGGGGAGTGACATTGAGAACCAGAGGTCATGGGGTTGGAGAGATGGCTCAGCGATTAAGAGCACTAACTGCAATTCCAGGGGTCCTGAGTTCAATTTCCAGCAACCACATTGGCTCATGACTATCTATGATGGGATCTGAGCCTCTCTTCTGGCATGTGGGTGTACATGTAGATAGATCAGTCACATAAATTAAGACAAAGCAACCAAACAACCAAGCAACAACACAACCAGAAGTTGTTGCAGCCTCAACTCTGGTTTGACTTGCCTGATTATTTTAGTCAGCTGACAATCTGGGTGCCTTCATCAGAAAAGGGAGCAATTTCTATGACAACCATTCTCTTCTATTAATATGTGTGGTAGTCAGTTTTCTGCTCCTATCATAAAACAGCTGAGACTTGGTACTTTACAAACAATGACAAAAACTGCTTCTTTATCTTGTAGTTCTAGAGACCGAAGAGTGTGACACGCTCATCTACATGGTTCTTCTGAGGCTGCTCCTCCTACATCAAAATGTGGTGGCAGATGGTGGGTGACAGGAGGAGATAGGAAGTCAAGGATCAGGGAGGGACCAACTGGTATATGTAACTCTCTAGGGGACTAACCTGAGCTCTGAAAGAACTAGATTAACCCTTTCTTAGTGTGGCATCCCCAGTGACCTACTTACCTTCCAGGAGACTCCATCCTTAAAGATAGTAGCAGTTCAACACCACACTATGGAGACCACCCTTGTTGGGCTCTGTTTGGCCTTGGTTTGGGCCTTGAAGACAAACCGGAGCCTGGCTTGATTTTTGAGAACTGTCTTTCGCCTTCCCTTGAGAATGACTCAACATGGCCTAGATGAAATCTCCTCTGCCCAGCCAGAGCTGATGTCTAAAATTTTCATAGGCCCCGTGAAGTCACCCCATATCTCTTGTCATCTCACACTACCACATATGTCTTCTCACCTCATACCCCTAAGAACCGGTGGGTCCAGGCTTCTCTCCTTGTAATGAACTGCCAGCAAAGAGCTGACACATACTTCCAGCATGTGAGCTTTTAGAAGCCAAAGCACATCTAAACACAGCAATGTGCCATACCTTTTATGAAATTAGTTTAGAGTCAAACTTGTCCCTATAGCAAGTGTGTCTCATTTTCCAACCTCTCAGGGCTTGGAAAACACCACACCTTTCCAAATGGTTCAGTGGGGGCCCTTACTATAATCCACAACCCTGGGTCTATCTGCTTATCCAAGTCAGGAGGACAGTTCCCTGTGGGAAGCTGGGTAAAGGAAGACCCTGGTAACCCAGTTACTGGAAGCTGACTCAGTTAGGAAGGGCTCTCCACAAAACTTAGAGGATGAATGTCAACTACTGATGGCGCCAGTCCATCTTTCTAATTATTATTTTAAAACTGTGAAAAAAAAATTCTCCATGTTTCTCTCAGCACTACAGGTATCTGTCTTCTGAGAGAGATGTCTTACATGTCCCTCCCCCCCCCCATTGACAGTTTTGGTTCCATAACACATGTCTTCATCCTTGGGCTCTAAAGGCCACAGCAAGATTGTGTCAAAGCAAGCAGTGGCTTGTCCCACTAAATCCTACATGGCTGGATGCCTTCTCTTTTCCCATCCAGCTGCTGGTAGTTGATATCGTTATGGAGACTGGAGAGTGAGAAAGGGTGGACTCCTCTCCATCTTGGTCCTTAGAAGTTCATCCCAGTCTCATGGGCTGTAGAAGAGGTTCTGAATGGCAGGATGTGTGAGCCCTCCAGTCTAAGGCTGGAAGAGTTCTCTCCTCAGAGACCTTCTCTACAGTTTTGACCATCACCTCTCCAGCAGTCATTCTCTCAACAAAGCAATACCTGTCTCACCCAAGAACACCTTTCCCTTATTTAGGCAACGTGCTCTTCTGCACATGTCACACCCCAGGTCTGTTTTGGCATCACACTAGGGAGAATAGGAAGCTAGAAGGTGAGTTTTGGCAGAAACAATACACTAACTAACTCTAGCTAATAGTTAAATTTATAAGTTCCCAAGCCTTAAAGAAAAGATTTTTCTTTCTTTTTTTTTTTTTAAGGACTCCTTCAGTGCAAGCTACTTGGAACATGCCCAGACCAGAGAATGCAAGGTAGAGGGACTGTGGATGTTCAAGACACAGTACGTTATGGTTCTGGGACATGGGATCCTCTATGAGTTTATTTTACAGAGGAAATTGGGACTTGAAGGACAGGTCCATTAAATATCGTCAAACACTAAGTGCTTTTGTTAGGAGTCACATATGTATCTCTTGGCATCCAGGAAGAACTGACCATAATTTACCCGAGACAGAAAGATCCAGGAACGTTCATCGTTTATAATTTACCTTACAAGTCAGCAAAAATGTCCGTACAGCTTCAGTTTTCATTGCTCTTATTTTATTTGGACCACAAAGCAACAGAAAAGACTGCCTTCTGTGTTGTATTTGGACATGGTCTTGAAGGAGCTCAAACCAGGTGACTTCAGTCTTCCCTTCCTGGCCATGAATCTTACTGAAGGTTTTCAACATTCTGTCTATGAACTGGGCTTCATTTTAGAAGAAGCCTCCGATTGAAAGAATGTGTATAACATGGATAAATGTGTGTGGGGTGGGATGAGGGAGAGGCATCACTGTCCTGGAGAAAGTGTGGATCGTTGGGTAATGAGAACAGGAGGAGACACAAGAAAATTCCACCTGAGATGCAATCACCTGCATCCCCAGATGCAATCACCCGCATCCTACCCTCAGTTTCCACCTGAAGATTCCAAATCCTTTGCAGAGTGCGATTGTTGGTAGGGCAGGTGGTGTTCTTCCTGGCTACCAGTCTTGATTTATACATTTCTTTTTGAATGGAGCATCCCTGGTGGATCTTCTGGCTCCATACTTATTTCCTTTGCCTCTAATTTTTTTTTTTTTTGGAAAAACAATACACCATCTCATGTATTTTAAGTTAGCCTTGAACTTGCCATGTAGCCTAGGGTGACTTCAAACTTCTGATCCACTTGTCTCTACCTCCCCAGTGCTGGGATCACAGGTATGCATTATCTTGCTTGGTTTATATAGAGTTAGGAGTCAAATCCAGGGTTTTCTATAATATACTAGGCAAACACTCTACCAACTGAGCTACATCTCCAGGGTACCTCCGACTTCCCCATGTACATAAACACGAATAGGTACGCATACATTTACACACTTACACTCTTCTAATTTAAGCTGTGACGAGACTGAGTGGTGCCTCTGGGTGGGGGGGGCCTATCCAAAGGTACAGTGTAAAGGCTGGTCATGTGATCTCAACCTTCTAGTCACCTGAGATACTAGGAACCCAGTGGCTGCAGATTTGGGCATGGGAGAACTGCAGAAGACACTGGTGAATTGCTTTCTTCTTCTTCTAACCCTATCTGAACAAAAAAGAGAGTGCTAAAATCCTCCTGCCTTTGACTCCACCCTGAGGATTCTGTTAGGGGAGGGCAGGTAGGAAGACTGGTAAAGAAGGTGGTGTCAGGGTTGTTGAAACTCAGCCAACATGGCTACCACCGGCTTTCTCAGGACTTAGAGTTACTTCATAATAAAACGAACCCCTGCCTTTCCTGGTTCTGGGCCAGAGGACTACCTGAAAATTTGTCTGTGACTCCTGCCATGCCACCTGTCCTCAGTGCCACAACAGTGTAGTGGCTGGGACTCAGGGGTAAGGATATACCTTCTCGTTCCTGAGTTCTTTTTACAGGCTAATCATTCCAATGGCCAGGCTCTTCCCTGGCCCACAGACATTGTAAATGCCTGGTTTCCTGTACTTACGTGCTTAGTGATCTGAGCAAGGAGGCCAGATTCTTGATCCATTTGCAAAAACCATCTCTCCTTGCTCAGGTCTGTAGCCCTTGGCTGCTGTTCCCCGGGGCTTGGCAGGAACTTTTGTAACTATGTGTGGCCAGTTGTAATGGCAACCATAGCTAATGTTTACGGAGCACTTGATAGGCTTCAGGCGCTGCCCGAACAATCCCTGCGCTAACTCAGCCTTCAGTTCTGCTGCACAGGGGCAGTTATATATTAGCTATTTTGTAGATGAAGAGGCTGAGAGGCTCTTGCCCAAGGTCCCCTGAGCCAAGAACGAGCAGAGACTGCTTCTGAATGTTAGCAATATGATTCCAGAGGCCACGCAACCCTGGAGCCCAGAGCTACTATTGTTCTGAGAGAGTGGGGATGACTCAAGGGAACCTGACCTCAGTATCTGGAAAGGCGCTTGGAGGCCCTGCGGGTGTACCAAGCCACCATCTTGAAGCAGCCACATGGCTCATCTGTGTGTCCCCAGTTACCAGTGTGAAGTCCAACTCCAAGCACAGGAGGCTTGGTTGATTGGCTGATTGGGCTGGTAAGTACTTGCTATAAAGAGTTCCTAGCATTCACAGAGGGGTGGGAGGTCTGCCTAACGTACTCTGTACAAAGGAAGCTGTCTGTGGAGGATGCTCAACATGGAGCATGCTTACACTTTCTTCCTTACATATTTTTTATCATCCTCCTCTCCCCAAGCACACACATCACCATCCCTATGTTTCTGCCCAAGGACGTCTCTCTGATGCTTAGTTCTAACTCACAGTAGATTCTTTCTTCCTTCACGCCTTGGAGTAGCCGGCTTCCCCAACTCATTCGCTGGGACTGTCAAACAATCATGGAGGAACTCCAAGACTCTAGGACAAAGGCTAGAATGTTTCTGTACACACAAATTATGGAAGAAAAAAAAAAAAAAAAAGGAAAACCCTAGCCTGGGCTTTGAGAAGGTTCTCCTGCTGTTATGAATGATAAGAAGCGTTCACATTCTCAGCCTTTACAGGTTGGGCCAAAGAAGAATGTACAGTGTTGTTAGTGGGTAGACTTGTGAACACAATGGAACCTTGAGAGCTGGTCACATGACTGTCAACGTGGATGCTTAGTACATCTGGCTTTCTTTTTGCCTGTGCCAGCTTTCACCCCAAACTTGCTGGACTCCATCAAAGGGATCATGGCTGTAAGCAAAGCAACTCCTTTCCAACTTCAGCTGGCATGAGAGCAAACACATTGTCCTGGAGGCACACCCAGCTTGCCAACTCCAGATGATGGGAAGTGATGTCCAGGGCTCTAGCCTGGACAAGCAGGGCATTCTGGGTATTGACATGCAAATACCCAGGGTACAGCGTGCGTAGGAGGGCAGGGACATTGCCTCCGAGGTTAGGCATTCCCCATTAGATCCTCAATCTCTCTCTCTCTAAGGCAATGGCTTAAGGCAAGGAGAGCCTGGTAGGGTGGAGCACACCAGTGATCCCAGCATTCAAGAGGTTCAAGGCAGGAGAATCTCAGAGGTTTAAAGTTCTCCTTGGTTACGTACTGAAGTTGAGACCAGCCTAGGCTACAGGAGACCCTGTCTCTAAAATAAAGGGTGGAGGGGGAGGGAGAGTGGGACAGGAGAGGAGAGTTCCAAGAAAAGAGAAGAGAAAGTGGGCCACAGTGGGAACCAGCTGCTAAGAAACAGTGCTGGCTCGTGTTTCAGGGGGGTGCTTGAGAATGGACTTGGCTAGACCTCAGATGAAGCCTTGGCTGCCCAGGGTGCCCATCAGAAAGTTGTCCCTTCCCTCTCCAGCTGCTACCATCCTGGGGGAGCTGTGCAGGCACACTCTGAGCCTCTTTTTCTATTCCCGCCTCACGGGTACCCAGCATCTTGGTGGCGTTCTCTTGGCCTCCCAATGTCCCGTGCCCAGCTCATCCCTCCTGTCTTTGTCAGCAGCCTCAAGGTGTGCTGCGCCCAGCAGACCAATGACATGCAGTTCCAGGGGCACATTCGGTGACCTTCTCTTGGCCCAATGACCCAAGACAACTCCTGCAGTCTCGTTGCTGCCCCCAGTATGGCTTTCAACACCGTTATCCAGTGGGCCTGCTTCAGTGAGGGCCAAGCACTCGATCAACGCCTTAATCTCATTGGTGTTGTATGGTAACTGTTGATTCTTGTCTGTGTCTCTGGATGAAGAGGGGTAGAATGATAAGGGGTGGAGATGGGGGCCAAGGGCTTCCATTTCATTGTCACCAACTCTCCAGTGGGTCTTTTCATTGATCGTCCTTGTGGGCAGGGGTTGTAGTACAACGATAGAGTGCTTGCCTGGCACGCTCAAGAGTCTGGGTTCCAACCCCAGCTCTGCCACACACAAAAACAGTTGACATTGTAAAAATAAAATAAAATAAAATAAAATAAAAGCAACTCAGCTATAGTCCTGAGTCCTCTGCTGGAGCTGTGCTCAAATGGCGGTGTGTTGAGAGAAGGGAGAACTCTCTGGGTAGAGGGACTGCTCAGTCTGTGGTGATGCTCAGCAATCCTACCCACAATCCCTCAGCTGACACCGGGCATACCCAGCCACACGACTGGAGACTGGAAATGTAGGGCCTTGGGAGTTAGTGTTAGGAAGCTACATCAGCAGCCTTTAGTATGTGGGTTGAGCCTCCTTTGGAGGCCGAATGACCCTTTCACATGGGTTTTCTGAGACACAGGTGTTTACATTATGACTCACAGCAGTATCAAAATTACAGTTATGAAGTAGCAACACAAATTTTATGGTTGGGGGAGTGTCGTCACCACAACATGAGGAACTGCATTGAAGGGTCAAAGCTTAGAAAGGTTGAGAACCATTGAAATAGCTGGTCTTGAGCACAAATACTTTCAAATTTGGACCACTGTCTTCGGTGTCAGGAAGCCTAGAGTGGAAAGGTCATCCCCACCACTCAGTGGTGTGCTCACAAGAGAGGACCGACTTCCGTTAAGCATCCTTTAGAGAAGTTGTTGACTACCGAGGTTAAGGATACACAGTTAATCGATGAAGCTGATGCTCACACCCAGGCCAGCGTCCTGTGTGAGTGGTAATTGGCTACTTGCTTTCTGGGTTTCTGGCTCTCCATCTGCTCCTCGATGCCAGTGGCACTGGATAGGGTGATTGTTTAAATAAAGCCTTCACACAGAATGCCACGGTCATTACCGCAAAGGGTCCCAGGGTTGTCTGGTCTTGTTCAACCCTGCCAGGGAAGCTGGGGTTAAACTGAGTAACACCTGTCATTAAGGGGGGGTCTCACTGGTGTTAGTAGAGATAGCATGGTGGCTTTCCTTCATAAAGATCATGTCCAGAGGGGAATGGATGCTTGGCCTTAGTGTGTTAGTGAGTATGGGGATTGATGGCCCCAGAGATGTAGTGATCTATGAGGGGAGGACTGAGAGGCTGGAGAAGTGGGAAGAGGCTGTGGCCAGGGCTGAGCGCGGGGCTGACAGTAAGCACCAAGGCAGAGGGGCTGTTCCCCTACCCTCAGGATGATGGGAGACACAGCAGAGGACAAGGAGACATTAGCTGGGGCCTTGGGAAATGGTTCAGTAAGTAAACGTGTCTGTCACTGAGCCTGCACATCTGAGTTTGATTCCCAGATTTATACAGTGAAAGGAGAGGACCAGCTTCTTTTTTTTTTTCAGAAGATAATTTTGTAATTATATTTATGTACAGAAAACGTAGTGTACATTTAGCCCAGTTTAGTGGCAAGCTCTTTAGCCTTTGCCTTTTCCAGCTTGGCAATTCGAGTCACAGACTTAGGACCCAGGGTGTTCCCTCCCCAGTGGCAACAGATCTCGTCATATCTGTCATTATAATTGGTCCTAATGGCTTCCACCAGCTTAACCAGGGCATCCCTGTCTTCCTAATTAACCTGTGTGAAGGCAACAGTGGTGCATGTCTTCCTGTGGACCAGATGCTCCAGCCTGGCCTTTCCCTTGCTGATGTAGTAGGGCACCCACAGCATAGGCAGGAAAACCACCAGCTCAGTGGGCAATCAAGACCAGCTGAGCCTTCTTGTCACCAAGGTGGTGACTGTATTGACTCCTGCTTGGAGGACAGGTGGTCTCTTAGTTGGGATGTCCCCTTTGTCAGCAGCTTTCTTCTTAGCACGGGCCAGTAGCCTTTGCTTTTTCTCTTGCTTTGTCTCTGGCCTGTACTTGTGGGCAGGAACCCCCACCTTCCCCACCCCCAGCCTACTTTTGTACCATGTACAGCACTCGAATGTGTCTTTGCTGTCCCTGTGCACCCTTCATTTCCTTCCACCATGGCCAAAAGCAAGGTTTGTTTTGTTCTGTTTCCCTAATCTTGCTTTAGAGCTCTCTCTCTCTCTCTCTCTCTCTCTCTCTCTCTCTCTCTCTCTCTCTCTGTCTCTCTCTCTCTCTCTCTCTTCTTGTCCTGGTACT
>NC_034594.1:51558462-51560962 GCF_900095145.1 Mus pahari
CCCCCCCCCCCCCGGCTTTGTCTCTATGTATCTCCATAACTCTGTTTCTATCTCTGTCTCTCTTTTGTCTCTCTGTGTCTGTCTGGTCTGTCTTTCTGTCTCTCCCTCCATATTTCTGCCTCTATCTCTGGTTCTCTATCTCTCTGTCTCTCTGTCTTTTTGTGGGTCTGTCTGATCTGTCTGTCTGTCTAGCTCTCTCCCACTTATTCATTGTTTATTTTGGATGAGGGGTGTGAACAAATGTGCTGTGGCACACATGTAGAAGTCGGGGAACAAACAGAGGACGAGTCATAGAAGCTGGTTCTCGTTTTTTTCCCCTTTCTCTCTCCACGAGCTGAGCAAGATGCCCAAAGGAAAGAAGGTTAAGAGGAAGGTGGCCCCAGCCCCTGCCATCATCAAGAAAAAGGAGGCCAAAAAGGTAGTCAATCCTCTGTTTGAGAAAAGGCCCGAAGAACTTTGTCACTGGGTAAGCCACCCATCTCAAAAGAGATCTCAAACACTTCGCTAAATGGCCCTGCTACATCAGGCTGCAGCAGCAAAGAGCCATCCTCTATAAGTGGCTCAAAGTACTTCCTGCCATTAACCAGTTCACCCAGGCCCTGGACAGACACCATGTGATGCTCTATAAGGAGAAAGATGATGATCAGGTAAAAATAGACTTGGTGCTCATTAGGCTCGCTAATGTGTGACTCAGACAACACTGGAAGTTGTTATCCAAAGACCCGAGGAGGCAGAGGCAGCTTACAGGTTGTCCTTGGAGGGTAGCAAGAGGCCTTGCCTGTTATGGGCATTGTTTGTTTCCTGCATTGTCTGTGCAGTCTCTCTTTAGCTCTGAGATTGTACCAAGACTCTGTACTTGTCTGGGGAATGGACTTATTCATGTGGATCAAGGAACATGCAAATGTGTGCTCTGTAGGGGTTGGAGAGGATGGAAACAGCCATCCATGTGGCTGGACCACAGTGGAGGAAGATTAGGAAGGTGATGAATGCAACCATCTCAGCATGCTAGGGTGCTGCATAATTACATCCATTTTGAATCCTTCTTTTGCATTCATTCATCAAAACCAACATATATGGAGGACTGTAGGCTTTGAGCTCAATGCTGAAAATTTGAAGGTGGTTGGGTTGTGACTTCAGTTCTCCAGGAATACTCAGGCAGATATGGAAGTCTTTTACATTTACTTATTTGTGTGTGTGTGTGTGTGTGTGTGTGTGTGTGTGTTAGGGGTGAGACATGACCATACTAAAGCACGTGTATGGAAATCAGAGGACAACCTGAAGGAGGTAATTTTCTTCTCCCACCAGGTAGGTTCCAAGGATTGAACTCAGATTCTCATACTTGGTAGCCATCTTGCTGGCTCTAGAGAAATCCTTAAACTGGGGTGACCTACTGAGACTTCCAATAGCTGAAGGTGAGTGGACTCGAAGCTGTACGAATGTATAAAGCTCCTGAATTGATACCGGTCCTTGGACGTGAAGAACTGACTCATTTCTAACCAAGTCTAAGAGTAGCAACTTTCCTGCTAAGAGAATTTACAATGCTCTCCTAATGGTCAGCAGAAGACACTGGGGGGTCTGAGACCTCAAAGCTCCTTCAGAGAAAGCTGTCAGGCTTCATAAACAGAGCCCTGCTGTTTGCATGATATGTTATTATAGGAAGGAAGGTTGATTTGTTTATTTATTTATTTTTAGAGCAGGTTTCAAAACAAACATTGATGGTGCTGGAGGTGTCAAAGCCATCCACAACCAGGAGGACCGGGATGGTGCTGAGCCACATCTGCGCAGCCTGCTTCCGAAAGCTGACAGATCTGTTGATACGAAGCAGCCAGGTGCAGACTTGCATAGCACAGGGTGAAGTTAACGTTTTATAATTTGTTTCTTTTACTTTGGATTTTGAGACTGAGTCTCACTGTGTAGCTTGCTTGCCTGGAACTTGCTACATAAAACTTGTGACAATTCTCTTACAACTGCCTCCTTAGCAAAACAGATGCAGAATCTACTTGGACTCTGCCTTTCCCATTAAATTTTCTCTTCTATTCTTCCCTACTCCCCAAACCCCTCAAAAAGTTTGGAGTGAGACTTATAGGTTAAAGTTTTGTTACCAGACCCAGAAGACCTCGCTTGACAATTAGGGAGGCTTTGGCTCCCAGAGGCTTAACACCAAGCCAGGAACCTCTTTCAGCTTCTGTCTCTGCCAGTGTGTTCTGGTCTGAGCCAGTCAGGCTTACACAGGCTTTGTACAGAGGCCAAAGAGGGACTGAACTGGACAGCCTATTTCTTTGGGGCTGGTGGCTCCAACTCTAAATTAGGGGCACAGTAAATGTCTTTCCAAGAAGGTAAGCATGGGTTTTGTTTCTAGATGGACTCGGGTGTTTGAGGAGGAGAAAACCATTTTTTCCCCCCAAAGCACACAGCAGGTTGGGCAAGCTGGTGAACTCTAGGAGCTAATGGGATGAAGATGATTCAGGTTTGCGCTCAGCCCAGAGTCTCACCATTTTAA
>NC_034594.1:51565962-51572837 GCF_900095145.1 Mus pahari
CGAGACCGACGAAGCATGGCAAAGCAGCTATGCAAGCAGGCCATCACTGTCTGCTGAGTCCTATTTATACTCTCTCCAAACATCATGTGTTCTCCCGTGGGCCTTGCCTCAGCAAAACACCACGTGAGTCGGCCTCACCAACATGAGTGTGTATCTCATGACTCAACCAGAAACTTTCACTTAAAGTTTTTATGAGCGTCTTTTTTGAATCTCAGCCAGCAAGGACAAAGAGTTCCTAACTCTGCCTATGCTTCCTTAATTTTCTTTGTCTGAATTGATTCCAGAAACAGGGGAGCTACACAGCCAGAGGAGTGCTTCAAAGGCAGCTTGGACTACACAGCTTGAACCTGTCTTAACATCTCCTAGAAGCCTCCCCACCCCCAGCTCCCCACTTATAGTCTTGTCTTTCTATCCTGCTTCAAGGTAAGGGAGACTTAGTTGGTGGAGACCATTAGAAGAATCCTGTAAGTTAGAAAACGTAGTAGTGACAGTTTCATGCCAAAGTCTAACTTGAGGTAAGATAATAGATGGAAAATATAATAATAAAAAAAAAGTGTGTGTGCTCATACACCCACCTATCCATAGGAGGAGTGTTTCACATGCTTGTATTTGCACGTTAGCGAGGCAATGTGTTGATGCTAATTGTGATAGTTTGAGTGAAAATGGCTTGTATAGACTCAAAGGAATGGTGCTGTTAGGAGGTGTGGCCTTGTTGGAGTAGGTGTGGCCTTGTTGGAGTAGGTGTGGCCTTGTTGGAGAAGGTGTGGCATCATTGAAGGAAGTGTGCTACTGGGGGTGGGCTTCAAGGGCTCAGAAGCTCAAGCCAGGCCTAGAGGATCACTCTCTCTTCATGCAGCCTACTGATCCTGATATAGGACTCTCAGCTCCTTCTCTAGTGCCACATTTGCCTGCCTGCCACCATGCTTCCTGCCATGGTGACAATGGACTAATAACCCTCTGAACTGTAAGCCAGCCCGAATGGAATGTTTTCCTTTGTAAGAGTTGTTGTGGTCATGGTGTCTCTCCACAGCAATAAAACCCTAACTAAGACATTGATGCTCTACTATATAATCTCTCTAGGCTGTGGTCTTCACTGAGTTAGGACAGTCTGGATGGCGTGGAATGTGTCTGTTGTGAGCACTGGAAACATTCCTGAGGAATTCTGATTTGTCACAAAAGAGAATTGTCACTTCTCTTTTGCTTCTTCAGGAAGGGGCCTGCCCTCTTGATCACATCTCTGGATTGTTTACATCCTCACTAGGGCCCACCTTTCTCTAGCTCATTATCAGTGAGACAAAAATGCCTACTCACTGTTAAGCTAATGAGCCACCACTTGTCTGAATTTGCAGAGAGAGCTCCAGGGGCAAGAGAGGTACCCCACACTCATCTCTCTGAATTCCAGCCCTGGTGGATACTAATTAAATTAAATCTGTGGACTCAGTCTCCTGAATGGATGGGGCTGGTTATACTGAGACTCCTTGATGATGAAGGGCTACCCAGGGGAGGGGCACATCAAGAGATAAGGCCCCTCCCCCCAAACCTGAAAGCAACCCAGAAGTCCTCCAGCAGGTGAATGGCCATCCATTCACATGATAGAGTAATATTGCTAAGCCATCCAAAAGAATAAGCTACTGACAACTACTTGGGCTAATCTCTAGTGAACTATGCTGAAAGAATGGCAGCCTCCTTTAAGATAGGACTAAAGATCAACCCTAGGGCCTCCTGCCTGCCAGACAAGCCCTGTACCACTGAGAGAGATAGTCCCAGCCTAGCAAATGAGCAACCTCAAAAGGTCACATGTGATTCTATTTATAATAACGAAATATCAGCTCATAGAAATGGAGACTGGGGATGGAGGAGTGGGTGTGTGGGAGGGATGTGGATGTAGCTGTGGGAGGGGAGGGAGGGACCTGATGCTGGAAATAGCCTTCATCACAATAGGCAGCAATATCCCAGCTGTGATACTGAGCTACCCAGTTTCAAACGACCTTCTTCCTGGGAGGAAACTGGACAAAACCACCAGGCTCTGGCTTATAATAATTTTTTCATACTACATGTAACTCTGTAATTTGCTCAAAATACAAACTGTAGTTAGAGGGGAAAAGGTTGGACTTTACAGAGCCATCCCCAGTCTTGGAGCAATGGTTCTGTACCATACAGGTTCACGTTAGTATAAGAAAGAACAGGACCCTTTCCTCAGTTTTGAATATGAGCAAGGAATTCACTTCCTCTAAGGCCCCGAAGGTTTTTCTTGCTCTTGTCTTGTTTTGCTTGAGGAAGGGTTTCTTGTTCAGATAGTTAAGGATGACTTTGGAATTCTGATCCCGCTGCTCCTCTCTCTTGAGTGCTGGGATTATAGGCATGCTCGGGGCTACACAGGGTTTTAATGAGATACTAGGGGTTAAACCCAGGGTCTCACCAGTGTGAGGCACACACTGTATGAACCCAGTTATATCCCAAGCCCTGGCGAAGTTATTTTTAGCATAGTGGTATCCGGTTGATGGCTCTCCCAGAGGTGTTCCTCAATAGAGAGCATCTCTCAGTGAGACTCTGTGAGTTCTCTTTTGTGCTGTCTCGCGTCCTATCTTTCTTCCCAAGGTGCCATAATCTCTACCTGGCAGCCCTGGCCAGAAAGATGCGGAGTCCAGAAAGCCAGAGAAGGGTGACCGAAGGGTGCGGCTGCCCTTCTTTTCCCCTTTCTCTCCCCTCCCCTCCTCCCGCAGCTACGTGCAGCCTGGGGTGGGAGGCTGGGTCGGGGTGGAGGAGGGGCGGAACACTTAGGGCAGCAGCTCCAAGCTGATTCTGTCTGTCTGGCTTCACGGTTGGCTTTGCTGAAGCCAGAGCTGTCAACTCTGCCCTTTAAAAACTGAGCAACAAAGGGGAAAAGTAAAAGAAGAAAAAAAAAGGGGGGGGGAGGGGGCACAACAGGGTGGGCGCGCTGGGGGGAGGGCAGAGCCAAAGGACAGGTGGGGACTACTTTAGCAAGAAGGCCTGACTCAGCCCCTTCCTTTCAAGGACTTTTCTAAAGCACTGTTTGTTTTAGTTCCCCAGGGGAGTGGGTGTGAGGCTGGGCCGGGAGAAGAGAGCAGGCATCCAAAGGACTCCAGACGTCTCTCTTCCTGGGGACTGGGTTAGGGACTTCCACGGACTTTGGGTAGGTTCTGCTTTCTTAGTCTCTGGGCTTCTGTCTAGGAAACAGGATCATAGCAGCTGGAGGAACAGTGGGACTCAGAAGCATCCATGAGTTGTATATGGTCCCTCTACCCCATCCGTGAAATAATGACATGAAAACATGCCCGTGCCTCCTGGGTTGGTTATTACAATATAATTTGATCTTTCCAGACTGGAGTTTGGGAGTTCCCCGTTATACTCACAAACAGGGCAGAGCTTGGGGTTGCCGCTGTCTCTTGGCAAACCACATCCACAAGAAAGTGCTCCTATGTCCCTCCCCCACCTTTTATTTGGTGTTAGGGGGCTCTCAAAAAAAATCCCACTAGGTAGAGCCATGGCGGGTGTGGTCAGCGGTGTACTGGGCACGGTAGGGCCCTTCTGGGGAGGGGTGGAGAGGTTCGTTTTGTTTGTTTGTTTGTTTAAGTAATTCTAAATGAAAGCTGATTTCAATGATTTCAAAATGTTTAGCCTTCCGGGGGCCACTGTCGGTCTCTAGGAATCAATGAAGCAGTTGTAGGATTTGATTGATTTCTGCTGAGGGAGTCAGGCTCCACCTGAACTCAAGTTTAGAACAGTTTGGGTCTACAAGGCAAAGCTGTGCTTAGGGCAGTGAGAGGTGTAAGGAGGACTGTCTGGCATGAATTTGTTAGTTTGCTTCAAGCTCATGAAGCCGGCTAGCCTGTCTCTTTAAAAGCAGTTTGGTCTCCACCAGTCTGCCCTGTGGTGGCTCCTTCCTCTGCCTCTTTCTCTCTCCCTAACTGCTGCTTCTGCATTCCCCCTGCTGCCTAGAGGTAGCTTAGCCAGCCTGAGCTTGTCTGGGGTCAGGGGTCAGGGGTCAGGGGTCATTCCCTGTGCACAGAACCCAGGGCAGAGGCAGGTGGAGATGCTTATTAATAACCATCTGCTGGGTTGGATGAGGGGAGGGCTGGAGCCGACCGGCTATATTTCACCTGGTTGTTTTGCTGAGCGTCAGACCCGAGTCAAAAGATAGAACGCCTATGGTTTTCTATTTTTAACTAGATTTGTAATCCATGCAGAGAAAGAAATGTTCCCTCCCGAGGGTGTATTGGAACTAACGCCTATTCTAATCACTCTACCTTAGCAACAGACAAGGGACGCGGGACACTTAATCGGCCCTCTGGTGACTTGGCCAAGTAGCTTTTCTCTTCT
Source organism: Mus pahari (assembly GCF_900095145.1). Classification (NCBI taxonomy): domain Eukaryota; kingdom Metazoa; phylum Chordata; class Mammalia; order Rodentia; family Muridae; genus Mus; species Mus pahari. The sequence goes on from NC_034594.1 coordinate 51,570,304, forward strand.
GATGTTAAAAAAACGGACAGGCTGCCAGTACAGGGGCATGCCAGGGCCAAGAAGTGGGAGTGGGTGGGTAGGGGAGCAGGGGCAGGGGGTGGGTATAGGGAACTTTCAGGATAGCATTTGAAATGTAAATAAAGAAAATATCTAATAAAAAAACCCAAAACCGACAGGCTGGGTGAAATGACAGTTTCCCCTGCTTTTTGTTCTTTCCTCACTTCTGAGCTACTGATGACCCAATTATTACATCATTATATGAGCTCATGGTTGTGGGATATTTGTGATGAGACTCTTTAAGGAGAGTATTTTATATTCCAAAGCTTTAAAATCAGAAGCTTTGGTCGGGAGTGGCAGCATACCTGTCCAACATTCAGGAAGCCCTGCGTTTGTTCCCCAGGAACGCATACAAACACTCGCTCTTGAACGCGGGCACCCACCTTATCATCATCCATCAGCGTACAAGATAACCAGTGCTTACCGGATGGAGTTTACTTAATTCCCAGAAGGAAACAACTCCAGTTATTATGGCGACTGCTCAGTGAATTCCTCTGCAAAACTGCTACATACACAGTCTTCTTCACCCTCACCCAAACCTGCGTGCAGTAGATTAGATTGTAAGGCAGAGATGGCTATAGTCCATTTTCAGTATGAGGTGTGATTAGAGTTCGTCAGAGTGACTACAGGAGCCTAGCTGTCTGCTGGCGCCTGCTTATCTCAGACTCGGAGAGTTAGAACGGTTCAGGGAGTCTGTTACTTAACCGAGTCCAAGACGGGAAAGGGATTTGAGAGTTTTTTTTTTTTTTAAACAAAAAAAAACAAAAAAACAAAAAAACAAAAACACCACCACCATGGGCTGGACACAGTGGCTATTCCAACACTTAGAAGGCAGAGGCAGGTGGACCTATGTGACTTCAAGGCTAACCTGGTCTGCATAAGTTTCAGTACAGCCAGGAACACACACAGTGAGACCCTATCTCAAAAACAGAACAGAACAAATCAAAACAAATTGAACACCTCTGTCTCCTCTCCTGTCAATCAGCATCCCAGTGACCCCCCCTTTTAAAAAAACTTTCCACTATGCCTGTATCCTACCCCCCCCTTTTTTTTTTCAGAATTGTATGATCAAGACTGGCTTGTTTCCATTAGCCTTCTGAATTTGTTATTGTCTTTTTCCAATATACATTACCATCTCAAACATTGCACCAATTGGTTTATTTTATAATTAATTATACTAGGGTCAGGAAAGTTAAGTAACTTGCTCCAATCCATGTGAGTGGTAGAAAAATCATAGAGTTGGGATTTGAGCTCAGATCTAGCTCACCCAAGACCCCTATCCTTTGTCTCTCAATGACACAAAAGTTTACTGTTCCTTTTAGTTTGTTGGCCGTTCTCTTGGTTTGTCTTTCTCTCCTCTGCCTTTTGACATCTAAGGATGAACCTCCACAATTAGGCTGATGGAACAGCAAGATAAAATACCCAAAGACAGAGACAGGATACAATTCCATCTTAAAAAAAAAAAAAAATCTATGCTTTAAAGCCGGGCTTCTTCAACTTTATCCACTCAAACCCCTCAAGAACTTCATGTAATGTGGGCATGCAGATATGGAGCTTCTTTTGTGTCTTGGTTCTGTTTAATCTCTCCAGTTGTCCTGCAGGCTTCCAGAGGAAGATAAATGGCTCTGAGGAGACTGGGCTGTTTCCCCAGGTTCTTGCAGCACCATTGGCCACTGTTTACTTTTTCCCTTCAGGGCAGTTAGCGAGAGGAAGGACTTTCTCAGTGGTCCCTGCCCAGCACAGCGTATTGTCATTTTCTACCTGCAGATCAGCTCCAGAAGTAAAAAAACGCAGCAGCTGTCACACATGTCCTTTAGAGTTCTTCCCCACTGCTCCTCTGCCTTTGTCACTGAGTGGTGGTTACAAGAGCTAACTTCTCACCGTCAGTTGCTTTATTACAGTCGGTAGCCAGAGTGTGCATGTGGCAATGGAGTTACAGTGGACATGAAAGAGCAGAGCTTTAGAACAGGGATAGAATGAGTAAGTTAGATTTCTGCACGGGGTGACGGGAGCCTGAGCCTGGTACCGGTGCTGTCATTCAGGGCTTCCCTGAAGCAGACCATTGAGCTAAAGGGAGGCAGATGCATTCATCAGTGGAGGGAATCAACAGGTCACCTTGTTCTCATGAGACACTGGCTCTGGAACTCACGTCCCATGGAAGGTGATTTGCTGCAATCATGTTTTGTGCCCCCAGTTGTTGCCTCAGTGATGGAAGGCACTATGGCTGAGCACTGTTTCTCCAAGTTGAGAAACAGTGAGACATCTCTCTCTATCCACTTAGGCTGCTTAGTCTATGTCCTGCCCACTGCTGTCGTTCCCTGTATCTTTGACTGCCCTGCCCTTCCCCTCTTTACAGGTGGACTGATGGATGGGCTGCAGTGGGCAAACCTGAGCAAGTGGTTATTTATTTATTTATTTATTTATTATTATTTTCTTTATTTACATTTCAAATGCTATCCCGAAAGTTCCCTATACCCCCCCCCCCC
>NC_034594.1:51572972-51588570 GCF_900095145.1 Mus pahari
ATGATGGCCGACTAGGCCATCTTCTGCTACATATGCAGCTAGAGACATGAGCTCAGGGGGTACTGGTTAGTTCATATTGTTGTTGCACCTACAGGGTTGGTTTTTAATAAGAGACCTAAAGGTAAATTTGGTGGTTCCGAGTATTCTCATTTACTCAGAGGAAAGATGTATTTGACCCCTCCTAACAATGAAAGCAAGATTTATTTTTTCAGTATATAGTGCCTGGCATACCAAAACAAGTAACAAGAGTAGATTTAAGAAACTGTCTTAGATTGTTCTCCATTGATGGATCGATCCATCCATCCATTCATCCACCCACTGTCATTTATTCATCCACTCATTCACAGCACCTACTCACCTGTCTGTCTGCCTACCTCCCCGTCCTTCCATTTACATATGAAAGTACTCCATTCATCCACCCACCCACCCAGCTAACTACTTATCCACTTATAACACCTACCAAGCCATTGATCTATCTATCCACTCACCAATATATCCACCCACCCTTTATGTAAGGATGAGTGTATTCATTTACTCACCATTTATCCATCTGTCATCCATCCATTTATCCACTCACCTATTATCTTCTCATCCATCATCTATCCAGCTACCACCCACTCAAACATTCATTTATCCAACACATCATTCATCTATCCATCCATCCATCATTCATCCACCCACCCACACTTCCTTCCTTCCTTCCTTCCTTCCTTCCTTCCTTCCTTCCTTCCTTCCTTCCTTCCTTCCTTCCTTCCTTCCTTTGTCACTCTATCTACTCCCCACTTATTAATTTACCTACCTATCCATTATCTGTCCCCTTTGGCAATCCAGCTGTGGCCATCTACCTTTGGACAAGACCTGAGGAGGGCCTACGTAGAAGTTGTGAAGTTGCCCATGATCTCTGAGGAGCTTCCAGCACACCTGTGCCACCATCCTGTCTAGAATATGCTTGACCAGGGAAAGGAGGGCCGCAGAACGTATCCTTTTCTCTCCTCTCACTAAAGTTATCTTTGTAGACTCTGCTTAGTCCTGCCTCTATTTTCTCTCCAGATGTTTTGAACTCTTGAACAATGCCTCATGAATGCACAGAGGTTACTCCCCTGAGGCCAACACCACCTTCTAGTGCCTGTCTTGGCTCCCTGCCACAGTGCCTCAGACTTTACAAATGTGTAAGGGGCAACTATATTCTCCCTGGCTCCCTACAGGGACATCCATAGGAAGGCCTGACTGCTCTGCAGGTTAGATGGCCCTGAGAAAAACCCTTTAAGGGGGTGTTCAGAGTTTTTTTCAGAGAGCTGTGTGGCTCTGGGGATTAGGACTCCTCACCATGGGAGCCTTCGGTGTGGAGACCCACAGTAGATGTGGGCAGGAGCACAAGTGGGGTGAGTAAGGAGAATGTCACAGACAGATGCACACATGAGTCTATCCCTAAATGCTGAGTTCTGCTTAGTGCCAAGGCTTCATCTCCAGAGTCCTGCCTGCTTGTCTGGCTGCAAAGAGTTCAAGCGAACTGTTCTCATCACCAGCCTGCTTTAGATGCCAGCTGCATTCATCCGTCAGGAAAAAGGAGACCAAGGTCTAGCCTACAGGTCCCCCACCAGCAGCTACCTACCATCAGTAGGCGTTTTCTATTTCCTGGCATCTTGGACCTGTGGTCTCTCTCTCTCTCTCTCTCTCTCTCTCTCTCTCTCTCTCTCTCTCTCTCTCTCTTTGGTTTTTCGAGACAGGGTTTCTCTGTATAGCCCTGGTTGTCCTGGAACTCACTCTGTAGACCAGGCTGGCCTCGAACTCAGTGACTGGCACTATTGTTGGTACAGGAGTTTCCCTCAGAACCAGGCTTACTATTGCTGTTGTTCTTGCTGTTGTTGAGACAGACTTTCGCTTTGACAGATGACCCTTTAAGCACTGAGACTGCAAGTGTGGGCCTCTGAACCCAGCAAAGGAAAGTGTTCACCTATGGCATGGGTCTGGCTTCCTCAAGCTGGAGTATCTCCAAGCAAGCACGTTCATTTTTTTATTTCTGCAGTTCTACAGATGGAACCCCGGGCCTTGTGCATGGTGCACAGCCACGTTGCCACTGAGTCCCATCCCCAGTCCTCAGGGCGCAAAGATAATGGGGTGGAGCATGAAGGGCAGTGGTTATGTGGTCTGTGGCATTAGAATGTGCCCCGGTACTTTGTGTGGATGGTGGCTTTAGTTCTTGCCCGATGTGCTTCTGGAAAACAGTGCCGGTGATAACACCTTTGGAGTCATGGAGAGTTTTAGGTGGCACCGCAAAGATGCTCAGTTAGGATAGGGGAGTCTAAAAATAGTTCCCAGAGAGGGCTCCTGAGGCCATCCCGTTTTTTTCCCTGTCTGTTGGACAAAGCAGCTGAGTACACTCATCCTCCTGGAGCAGGAGCGAAGATGGTGTGCGGTGAACTGGGAAAGGGTCCAGAGACTGGACCTAGAGGTGATGCAGTGGCTGAAAGATAGAGCTGGAGGCCAGGTCAATCGAAGGGGTGCAGTGCTCCATAGGGAGCAGGGGCGAGGGGGCGTAGTACTCCGTGGGGAGCACGGGTGAGGGGATGCAGTGCTCCGTGGGGAGCAGGGGTGAGAAGGTGCAGTGCTCCATGGGCAGCAGGGGTGAGGGGGCACAGTGCCCCCTGGGGAGCAGGGGTGAGAGGGTGCAGTGCTCTGTGGGGAGCAGGGTTGAGAGGATGCAGTGCTCCGTGGGGAGCAGAAGTGAGGAGGTGCAGGGCCTTGTGGGGAACAGGGTGAGGGAAAAGCCCGCACTGGTAATGGCATCAAGCACCCTCTGTGACTGTTCTCTCAGCCTGGGGAGGATAGAGAGTGAAGGTTGCACCTTGGCTGTGCTCTTGAGACTAGACCATAACTTCCTGCGTGCCAGCCTCCCAGAATGGACAGCTAGGTTTCTGACTGACGGTTGGTGGGGACCTTGGCCCTATGTGGGTTTGAGGGAGGAAGATTGACACTGCTGCGAGCAGATCACAAAGCCGGCAGAACCCGGAAGAATGACTCATGAGACAGCTGGCTCCGGGGACAGTTCGGAACAGGTGGAGGCCTGCTTAGTTTCCATCAATCACCCACTGTTGCACCGGGTCATGAAAGAAGGGACAGAGGCAGGCTGAGTGGGTAGCAAAGACCTATAGAGGAAAGGACTCATTAATTCTATTCATGGACTCAGCAGCTTTGCATGGGCGGAATATTCCCCCGGTTTTAGGAATTAATAACTAGGAAAAAAAAAAAAAAACAGGCAAAAAGAGATTGACCCACCTTAGCATGTTTTTTAGCAAAGAGATTTTTTGGGACTTGAACCTGGGTGTCTATGGGGTCTAACTCCCCATAGTTGGGAGGGAAATATGCAAAATTACAGTTAGCTGGTTTTGTCTGTCAACCATCCTCAGTGAAAGCCAGAGACCATCCTCAGATCACTGTCCTGGGCAATTTTTGTCAACTTGATATAAGTTAGAGTTAACTTGGGAAAATATCTCTGTTGGATTGCCTGTAGGTAAGTCAGTAGGGCATTTTCTTGATTAATGATTGATGTGCAAGGGGGCTCTGCCACCCCTGGGCAGGTGATCCCTGGTGCTAAGGAGAGCAGACTGAACAAGCCTTGAGGAATAGCCAGTGAGCAGCGCCCCTCTATGGCCTCTCTTATAGCTTGTCTCCAGATTTCTGCCTTGAATTCCTGCCTTGGCTTCCCTTTATGATGGACTGTAACCTGTATGTCAAATAGCCAAATAAACCCCTCCCTCCCCAAGTTGCTTTTGGCCCTTGTTTTATCACAGCAATAGAAACCAAATTGGGGCACTCACACTGGCCACTGACTCTTGCAGTCTCCTGGTTCAGGGAAAAAGCCAGTGGAGGGGTTGATCCTGCCCATGGCTCAGCCTTAAGAGGGTCTGATTTGGAGCATCCCTGACATGTAGTCTCTCCTTGGCTTAGAGCAGAAAGTTGCATCGCCCCCCCCCCTCAAGCCCAGATTTTCACTGGGTATCTGGTTGCCCCAGCCTGGAATCTGAGCCGGTCCATTTTTCCACTGGTGAATTAGCGGAACAGTCCAGGCTGGCAAGGGAGCGCCTCTGACAAGTCCGTGAATGAGCTCAGAGGAGCGAGTGCTGGGCTCAGGTGAGCCGCACAGGGTGGGGCTTGGGGGAGGAGCCTGCTGGCTAGAAACTGACCTCCTCTTGTCTGGCTGCCCCCTTCTCAGCCCTCTCTGCTTGGGAACCTGCAGGGAGGCTGCTCTCCTTTCCCTGCCTGCTGAACGGTGGGAATTTGCTTCGGTGGTAGATTATATTTTCCCCGAAATGGTTTGAATTACCTCTCCGTCCTTTCACTTAATTAGGCCGAGGCTGGCGTCTATTGTGTCCAGCAGGCCTTCCTGCATGAATAAATAGTAACATGTTTGTTTTCTTTTAGGTAGGGTTCAGTTTTAAAGCAGCGGATTGGCAAAAAGAGGAGAGAGCATGGGGGGAGATTGTGAACTCATGGGATGAGAGGTTAGGGGCAAAGGTTTACCTCCCTGAGCCACCTCAGTAACTCTTTCTTCTCCATTTTGTAGAACCCTTCCATTCTCACGTGCCCCTAGCTGGTGTCTGTCTGCCTGTCTGTCTGTCCTTTGTTTCTTGGACTTCCCCTGGGAATTCAGGCACTTCCTGCTTCCCCTCTGCTTGTCTAACTTCATACCTGCTCATTTTACTGTTCTTTTCCATCTGAGCCTTTATCCCTCTGCCCTGTTCTTCTCTAGCTCTTGGCTACCCCAAGCAACAGGGACCTTGGTAAATAAGCCACAGTCCAGTCTTGCCATAAAATACTATGCAGCCAAGAAAAAAGAAAGAACCCAGAGATCTTAAAGTTGCCTTCCAAGAGATACGATTAAAAACAGTAAAATAAACTACTTGTACTTCTAAAAAGGCTTTTAAACCCAAGGAACACAGCATTTCTGGAGACATCTGAAAGATCTCTGAATAATGGCTGTTTCTAGAGAAAGCGAGTAGAGGTTGGATTTAGAGAGGGATCTGCACTTAGATGTTTTAAACATTTACATTCCTGTCTCTCTCTCTGTCTCTCTGTCTCTGTCTCTCTCTGTCTCTCTGTCTCTGTCTCTGTCTCTCTCTCTCTCTGTCTCCCTCTCTCCTTTTCTCTCCCTCTCTCTGTTACTGTGGCAGGCATGCATATGAAGGTCAAAGGATGACTTTTGGGCATTTGTTGTCTCCGTCTACTGTGTGGGTTCTGGCCCAGGTTGTCCGACTTGGCAGTGAGAACCTTTATCCCTTGGTTCATCTCACTGATCCTTTTTATATTGATTTTTTTTATAATATATTTTTGTTGCTATTTGTAATTTTAAATTGTTACAGATATATACCACTTTTGTATCCAAGGCTGAATTATAAGGTGAAAATGTGAAATTTGAAAATATGCTACGAGCCAGTGCATGCTTAGTTAACCTGATGGTGAAGCAGTGATTGAGAGCTGGCTTGCAGGACTCAGCTTCACGTGATGGGCCCACCAAACAGCCAGGGCACAACTTGGCAATTGACTTCATCTTTCTAATCCCATCTGAAATGGGATGGGAACAACTGCTACTCTCTGAGATAAGTGAAGCTTATACTTTGCCATGAAGACTGTTGCATAAGAATGTCACTAAATAGACTTGCTGCGACGTCTCCGTAAAACTCAGCACAAGATGCCAATTCTGCAGATCATATAAGGCAGTTTTAAGGGCAAGTGTTCCAATCCTCTTTTAGAAAGTGTTAGGATCACTGAGAAGAGCTCTGCATCTGAGGGAGGTAGGAAAGCCCACCGAGGAGTCTCCTAGACGCTGAGGTTTGAGTGCCTGGAGAATTGCTAAGGCTGCCCTGTGAGGCCACTCCCTCTGAAACTGGGCATCATCCCCGAGGGCTGAGTGAGCGGTGGAAGCTCAGAGGTGAGAATGAGAATATAGGTGAGGCCATTAGTGCAGTCAGGATTGGGATGTGCTCTCTACAGGGTGATGAACAGTGACCACAAGGCTGCTACCAAGTGATTTAGGACCTTGGAGGCTGCAGCGGGGACGTCAGAATTATTTCTATGAGCAGTGGGAGGTGTGAAGATGGGACAAAAGCAGTGGTTCTCAACCTGTGGGTCACGACCCCTTTGAGGGTTGAATGACCCTTTCACAGGGGTTGCCTAACACCATTGGGAAACACAGATATTTATATTATGATCCACAACAGTAGCAAAATTTCAGTTATAAAGTAGCCATGAAAATAATTTTTATGGTTTGGGGTCACCACCACATGAGGAACCGTATTAAAAAGGGTTGCAGCATTAGGAAGGTTGAGAGCCAGTGGACTAAGGAATGTCTGAGGCTTCTCGCATTGTCACGATGGCCTGCAAATCTAGGGGCACAAACCCACCATTTGTCATGATCAGAAGTTCTGTGTGTCAGGAACTCAGACTTGTTAGGGTGTGGCTGCAGAGGCTTGTCTCTGCTCCCCAAGGTTTTGTGGTACATCAGTGGCTGCTTCTGGGCTCCCCTGGGGCTGCTTCTGTGTTTACACGCACTGCTGGCAGGCAGCTAGCTGAGTCTTTGGCTGGGTTTCTCTGTCAGAACACAGCATGGGGCGGGGGGGGGGTGGTGGTGGTTCCCGCCAGGCATTCTAGTTCCTCACATGGTGGAGTTCCTCACATCATGGTGGATGCGCTCTCTGGGTAAGCCAGCCAAGGTGGCCAGAAGACTATAAAGCATTTCCTCAGATAATTCTTGAAGTCTGGCAGCAGCTTACCTGCAGATCCTCTCAGAGCAATCACAAGGTCTTGTCTGAGTGCAAGGGCAGAGAATGTAGAGGTCACTCCTCAAAGGAGGAACAGTGGTACCAGAGGCACGGGGGGGGGGGNGTTTTTGCAAAATGTGGCCTGCCACAAAGAAGGGTATGGGGAAAGCCAGGTGCTGCGAATGAGCAAATATTTGTCAGAATTTGCTGTGTGGTAGACTCCGAAATAGGGGATACAGAGAAAAGCAAAACTAGACATAATTCGAACTTCCTAGAGCTAACAGCTGGAGGAGCAGACACTGACCTGCCACACCAGCAGTGTAGACTGCTGTGGTCGGTCCTTGAGAGGAACTTGGGTCTGTGAGTTCTTAGGCTCTTGCGTTTATAGCCAGAGAGTAGAGGAAAGGTTTCCCTGAGGTTATCTGAGCTGAGAAGGAAGGGATGTAGAAGCCGAGTAAGCGGTATCAGGGGAAGAAACTGGGCTCTTCACGCCCAGGTCCCGAGACAGGATGGTGTCATACTGAATGCCTGTCATCCTGGGTGAAAAGGAGCATGATTTCAGAGCTCAGTGACTCTAGTCTATCGTTAACCAGATTCCTTCTTTCTCCAGTGTTTGTAGCATCTGGTTGACCATACTTCCCTGCAAAAAGCCATAGTTTTGCACCAAACAAATGGAGGTGAGGAGGTGGAGAAGAAACTTCCCTTTCTGGTTTCAGCCACAGACAGGGGTTCACAGGTCAATAGAAGTTAGCAGCTGCCATGGGAGTCACGATATAGCAATCTGGAAGTTAGTCTTGGGATCCAAGCACCGTATCTTACCTCATTGCTTCTCCTTGCTGGTCTTGGGAAGAACTGAAGAATGCATTCATTCCCTCATCACTATGGGAATCAAATGGAGAATATTTATAGCCAGGGAGGCCTTAGATTGAAAGTTCATCTTGGTCAAGTAGGTCATAGAAGCATGAAGCTATTTTGATATTATTGTGAATAGCAATGGATCAGGAGATAGAAACTGACTTGGATGGGTTGGGAAAGTGAGAAAAGATTCCAGGTACTTTCCGGAGCCCAACAATGAGCACAGCGGATTGCCCAGTGCACACGGCACTGACCAGGTCTCTGCAGATGCCTCCTCTACCAGTGGTTTGTGTAGCAAAGACAGAGTGTAGTGCTTAGCGAACATCTCCACAAAGATTGTCAAGGGTTTCTGGTGCTGCAACTTGCCTTTTGTGTTGACAGCAATGACAGGGACTCAACTGCTCCCAGCTGCAGTTCTTGTTCATTCAAAGGCAGCCACAGTATTCAAGAGTTTACAGTTTTCAATAGCAATGTCATTCAGTGAGGTAGCCAGCGTTGTGACGCTTCCGGAACAGTTGGCTTGAGTCTCTCACCCCTCAGAGGTGTTGGTTTCATTTGCTGGTACTTGATTATCTTTCCCCAACGTGTCCTGGGTAGAGAACTGAAGATTCTTTCCATGTTCTGAAATAACGTTTGCTGCATATCCCTTTCTCTTTGAGAAAGGGGTGTCTGAAAGGTTCCCACAATCTGTTAGGGGCAAAAGGAAAGGCACGATTCTGTCTGTGTTTTTTCTTGCTTGGAGAGAGTGTCCAGCTCCATCAGAATGCCAGGCCAGGGCTGTGGCCACTCTCGTTTGATCATCTCTACCATATTTGGGCACAGAATGTCTTTCATGTGGTTCTCTTCTTCCCAAATACTCAGATTTCTATGTTCCATGACACTGGGCTTCAGAGGGGACTTCCCATAGAGACATGTTGTTCTACCAAAATCTGGCAACATGCTCCAGGACCTGAAGGGCAAAGTGTCCATGGCAGCTCCTGTTTTCTCAGCCAACCTCAAGCTACACAAGACATGGATATCCTTTAAACTCTTCACAAAACTCGAATGCTTCCTGCTGTTGGTGCTGGATGGAGCTGGGTTCCGTCATGACTGTCCCTGCTTCCCTAGTTTCTCACTCAGTGTGTCTATTTGCACCAACTCCATGCCTGGTGCCAGGAACACCACTCTCATCTTAGAGCACAAGGCATGCATGGATCCCTTAGCAGGACCACACATGGATCGCCAGGCTGGCAATCCTTCAGCATATTGTACGGGGATAGCTTTCAAGCCAGAATAGCCAGGATTTATTTATTTCACACACAGACACGGTTCTTTTGCTTAGGATGAAATCAGACCATTTGAAGGCAGAACTGATGGTCATTTCCTGAAGAGAGAGAAGGAGACAGTGGGAAGAGGGGCTCTCTGAATTACCATTGGCTGAGAGCTAGAAAGATTGGAATTGCTCAGCTAGTAGGAGGGGTAGGCTGCTCTTCCTACTCAACAGACCAGAGTCCAAAGCACCTGGGAGAACTCGGAGGGCTCTAAGGTACTGTGAGGAGTATGTAGCCAGAGGAATGATGCCCAGATGGAAAACTAGAAAGCGACCCTAGTCAGACCGTTGGCTTGATTAAGTCTGGTGATCCCATTTCCACACAAGTGTAGCTTCTGATTATAGAGTATTGGGACTTAAATCTTTAGTACTTTGGGGTAAGGACACATTTCAATCCACTGTCCCATAAGGGAATGACTGCTTTAAGGCACATATGTATTACTGACACGGGGCTAGGGTGATGTGACCCTGAAAGATGACAGTGGGAGGCAAAATATCCTAGCTGGGCTGAAAGACAGGAAGACATGGGGAAGATTCCAGACCCAGAAGAAAGACTCTACACTCTTGGGATCTGTACTAGTTTGCAAACAGCACATTAAACGTGATGTGAATCCCTTATCTGTTAGATGCTGTATGAACAACTCTACACTGTCATGACGGCTCCCATCTTACAGAGAAAACATAATATGAGTTAGGAGGCAACTATCACAGAGCGACACTGTAGCGTGGCTCCGTGGTAGGAACAAGAATCCAGAGCAGTACCCTATGTCTAGTGACTCACCTATAGCAATGGAGTGGCACTGAAGTTACTCACAGGTGGAAGAATGCTTGGAGGATCAGGCATGCTTTTAGTTGTGCTCAATACCATTGCAAAATGATGGGACCCTACTCCACCATGAAAATGACCAAGAATCAGGCATTTGAGAAAGATCTTGAGATAGCTTTCTAATTTCTAAGGAAAGTTGCTCCCAGCCATGGTGGCTGAGACGATGGGATTGTCGTTCATTGTTGAGCTTGCCTTCCTCAGGGTCCTTATATCACAACTAGCCTTTCTATCATGAGAAGAGTACCTATGTGTTTCCCATGTGACCATAAGGGAACTGTGACCTTAAGGGAACTGGGAGGACCAGAAAGCTCTGACTCAGTTGCTTCTGTGCTTTGCCCAGGTGTCCATCCCTATCCACTGTCTCCAATGTCCTTATAAATTCTAGGTGGAATGAATGCACCATTCAAGCGCCTCCTGGATGTAGTGGAATGTGGTCTCTCTGCCTCAGGCTCTAGATGTGAAATGATCCCCCAATCCTTATGTATTGAAGGCTTGTTCTCCAATGCAGTGTTCAGAAGTGGGGATTCCGGGAAGTGACTGGATCATGAGGGCACTGACTTAATGAATTATTGACCCACCAATGAATTCATAATTGGCTGGCATTATTGCAAGGTGGTAGGGACTAGGAGGCAGGGACTAGTTGGAGGACAAACTATCACTAGATGTGATGGTTGGTCTTGTCTGTCAGCTTGGCGAGCTGAGACTCACCTAGGAGACACACCCCTGGGCAAGTTTGTTTCTGAGAGCCTCCAGAGAGGTTTAGCCCGGATAGGAAAAAAAAAAAAAAGTCACTTTGAATGTGGGTGGTATTTTCCATGGATTGGAGACTCAGGCTTAATAGGAGTGGAAAGGTGAAGAAGCCAGCAGATCCCCAGCATTTCATTCTTTTGCTTCCTGACTAAGGACCAGCTGCCACACAGTTCAGTCAGCACAACTAGACCTGTGCTTCCCCTGCCATGATGGGCGTGTCCCCTCAACTGTGAGCCAAAACAGACTTCCTTCCTTAAGTTGCTTTTGTTGGGCATTCTGCCACTGAAGTGAGAAAAGTAATTCAGACACTGGGTGTGCCCTTGAAGGATGTACTGTGTCCCTGGCACCTTATCTTTGTGTCACCTCTTAAAGGATAAGAAGGAAGAGCCAGGCATGGTGGTCAACACCAAGAGGCCAACTTTCCTCTGCTCTACCCTGTTCTAGTGTTTCAAGTCTTGCCTCCAGCTCAGCACAATGGAAACAGCTGACCATAGACCAAAAACATTAAATATGTGAGCTGAGAGAGAGAGAGAGAGAGAGAGAGAGAGAGAGAGAGAGAGACAGATAGACAGACAGACAGAGAGACAGAGAGAGCAGAGAAAGAGACAGAGACAGAGAGACAGAGAGACACAGAGACAGAGACAGAGAGAGATAGAAAGACAGAGAGACAGAGAGACAGAGAGAGAGACTTAGTGTAGGAGTCAGAAGTTAACTGGAGTCACAGGTTGTGAGCTGCTGACATGGGTACTGGGAACCAAACTGCAAGTCCTCTTCAAGAGCAGTAAGGACTCTTAATTAATCACTGAACCAGCCCCAACATTTACATTTAAACCATTGACAAGAAGAATACTATTTAATGGCACATGGAAATAATATGAAATGCAAATCTTCATGTCCATAAGTGTAGAGTGTTATTAGAACGCAGTGATGCACACTGGTTGATGTCTGTGGTGCTTTCTGTCCTGGTCCTTTACCATATGTGGTTCCTGTCCACCGCACCAGCATAACAAAACCAGGCGGTCAGAACTTCCAGTGAACCCCAGTCCTGTGGCATCATGTAGGCTGTGTCCACTGCTCTCAAATCTCTGAGCCCGTGATAGTTCCTGCAGACCTGGCTTCTATAAGGACATCGGCTGGATCTGTTCTTGCTTAGGCAGCGCTGACAAAACCCTTGAGAGAGCCCTTGTGCCCAAGGCAAAGAGAAAGGCCCACACCCTTAGGGTAGCTGCAGCTGTCCTAGCGCAGAGCCACAAATCCCACCCTGCCTGCCCCACTGGAGCTATTGAAGTCGCCTGTGTGTCAGCTGGCAGAGGGCCTTGACTGCTGACAGGTCTCCCATTTAAATATAATCACCTTTTTATATCCTCGGAGCTCTCTGAATGCCTCTCCCCACCCAGAGCTTTCCTCCGATGATTGAAAAGAGCTAATCCAACAAATGGCATTATCTCCTCTGAATGGACCCCGTTTATCACCTGGACAAGCCCAGAAACTTCAACCCCAAGCTTCTCTTTGTTGTAGCAACAGGTGCTCCGGAAGGGAGTTCGGGTGGGCGGGGAAGGATGTGCTTAGCACCGGAATGGGGCAAGAAGAAGGAGGAGGCTGTGGAATGCTCTTTAGGGGACACCTTTAGAAGAGGAGTCAGCTTTACTTTGCCAGAGGGGCAGGAGCAGAGTCCCCGCAGCCCTTGGAGTGACAGCTGTCAGTCACAGTGATCTTGCAGTGTTCTGGAAAGTGTTCCATGGCTGAACTGAGTGTTCTAGAAAATTAATTTTTCCTAAAATATACCAAGGGAAAAAATTGAGGAAGATTGATTTTTTTTTCTCGTTTTCAAATTCTTTATGTGAGTATCAGTATGGCTTAAGCCAGTTTAGTGACCAGAAAAGAAAAAAATAAGAGAAGAAGGAGGAATAGCCAGGCATGGTAGTCCACACCTGTAATCCCAATACTTGGTTGGTAGGGGCATGAGGATCAGGGGTTCAAAACCAGCCTTGGCTATATGAGGTCTTGTCTCAAAAACAAACCCACAAAACTCCAGAAATTAAAAAAAAAAAAAAAATAGAAGGAATGAAATAGGAAGAAAGGAAGAAGGAAGGTCTAAAGAGGAAGAAAATAAATGCCTGAAGGAGTTGCTTTATTGTTGTTATTATTATTATTATTATTATTATTATTAATTTATTAATTAAATAATTTATTTTTGGTGAGGGAATTGAACCCAGGACTTTGCTCATGTTAGACAAATGTCCTGCCATGCCTCATGTGATCCTGCATAGCTTTCTAATCACTTTATTTGCAATGTCTTTTTCCCCCATGAATTGTGTTGCTTTTGAGAAAAAGGACCCAGGTTATCGTAGCAGAGTTGGCATAAAACTACTGAGGCTCAAGGGCAATTATCAATCCCATTAACCAGGCTAAGAGTGAGCAGAGTAGTGCCCCTTCTGGGACAACTGGGGACACAGAAGACACCAAGGCCAGGAATGACTGATCTTTATACTGTTTCTGTCTATCCATCTTTACCTCAGGGAAGACCTGCCCCTTTTCTCTTGGGGTTGAGTTCAGGGAAGCATTGGCTTGCCTTGGCTCTTGTGCTCACCTTGTTGTCTGGGAAACAAAATGTAAGAGCTGGTAACTTTTGATAGAGTACAACTGGCATTGGGTGGGAGGATGATGTCCCTGGAGGATGGAGGGTGCATTTCTAGAAGGGGGTGGAGGTGTCCCAGGCAGACAGAATCAGAGACAACCATCTAAGTGTTCCCTTTTTGAGCAGCCTTCCACTCATCTTGATTCTGAGCGGAGACACAGAGGGACAGTGTGAGCTGTTTTTCCTTCCAGGCTACCATCTTCCATTCCTTGTTCAAAAATTGTCTTGAGGCTGGGACTGTCTAAAAAAGCCTTTCTCAGAGTGCCCTCCCTCCTACATCCCTTGTCGATCAAGAACCTTCGTTTTTTAAGGCTACCTGAATCTTAGGGTTTTTTTTTTTTTTCCCTTTCTTTTCTAAAAAGTTGTATGCATGAGTATACAAGGCCCAACCTTTGAGCATGGAGTTGGACTGTTTTCATCTTAAAAGGAAGAAAGGTTTATTTTGGCACACAGTTTCAGAGATTTTAGTTTGTGAGCTATTTGGCCTCATTAGTGGAGCCATTAGCACCCCAAGGAGTTCAAAACTCAAAGAGAGGCAGAGAGGGAGGGGCTGGCATGCCAAGATTACCTTAAAGGGCTTTCAGTGCCCCTACTTCTTTCCCCAAGGCCCACCTCCTGAAGATTGTCCCACCTCCCTGAAGCTCCACAGGCTCGCTATGTCTGTGTTAAAAGTTGGGAGACATTCTAGAGACTTAAAAGAAGGTTTTGAAAATTTTGAACTCAGCAGAAGAACCAGGTTCCATCTGCCCACACTTGTCCCTGTAAAGCTTGAATCTGTTCTGTGTCTTACAAGGGGATCTGACAATTTCAAATAACTGATAAGGAAACAAACAGAAACAAAAACAAAACAAAACACACACAAATAAATACATACGCCTATTTATGAATGAAATAAAAACAGGAAGGGAAATCTGAGATGAAAGGGGTCTACAGGAAGAGAACAGGAACAAGGGAGGGTAATAGATTTTATGTGTCATGAAACAGAAGTGTGGGGGTGGGGTTAGCAGCAAAGCAGGGGATGAGAGAGCAAAGGAGAGATGGGTAAGAAAATGTAATGATGTATATGTATAAACATGTCACAACAAATCCCATTTCTTTGCTAAAGAAAAAGTTATTTTTTTAAATGATTTTTTTTTTTAAAAGCAAGGTTTCTCTGCACACTCCAGGCTGACCTTGAACTTGTAATCTTCCTGCTCTCACCTCTTGAGTGTGTTGGGTTACAGGCATTCACCTCATGCCCTCTCGGTGATGGGGATGTACTGTGCAGCCCTTTCCCCAACACTGAATGCCGATGCTCCCTTCATTGGTACCAGCAGGCTAGCTGCTACTGCAGCAGAGTGTGGGGAAAAGGGGAAGGTGCGACAGGGATCTGCAGAGGCTCTGGGTTTCTCTCCCAAGACCTGTTCTCATGCCCAGAGCAGTCTCGTGGCTCAGCCCCTGGGGCCATGGGGCTCTGATTCCAGTTTCTTTTTTCTTAGCCTTCAGGACTTCCCAGCTCTGGTCTCGTGGGGTTTGTGTTTGTAGCCTGGGAGTATAGAGCGAGGCAAGGACTGGGGGAGGGAGGGTTGAGTGGAGTGGGTGGTAATATTTTCCAGCTCTTTCTCTAAAGTGCCTGCCTTCCCTTAATGGACACGGAAGTGAGCCAGCCACTGACTGTGCTGGCTGTAAGATTGGCTACCGCTTACATCATCTGCACAGCCAGACTGGGGACAGGATGGGGGCAGGTGGGGTAAGAAACTGAGCAGGGATTAATCCATCCCTGAGGGAACTGGTGGACAAAGGCAGTGGTGATCAGGTAACCCTTTTCCCAAGCACATGTCTTGGGGAGGTGGAGGAGAGCCAGGGAGTGACATTAGTACACACATGGGGTACTTCTTATTCGCTTCACCATTTGCCAATGTCTGAGGTCCATTGAATGCCACTCTATGCAGTTCTACTCTGTTAGCACTGGTTGAGACCATATCACGAAGTACATCTTGAATGATGTGGAGTGGCCCAACATTAGTGACTCTCTTGGCATATGAGAGCTTATTGCATCAGTTAGGTTCTACACGAGGAGCCATCTTTGCGTGGTTGGAGATGGGTGACAGCAGCATTCTTTCTCATTGCCCAGTAGTCTAAAAGAACAGTACCAAGGGTGGCTGGGTCGAAGAGGGCATCTCTAATCTCAGCCGGGTGGGCTTATGTGTGTATGGGCAGGCTGATGGATCACTTGGCTAACTGATGAGAGCCTGGCTCCATTTACTTGTTCAACCTGACATACGCTCACCCCTCCTACCACCGGAGAACTTGGGTGTGTCCGTGTGGCAGGGAAAGGGGTTCTAGAAGGTGGAAGGCATTGCTGCTTTGGAGCACACTCTATTGCTCAAGAGAACTACAAAGCTGCCTGGATTCAGGAGATGGGAGAAGATGGTCTCTCTCTCTCTCTCTCTCTCTCTCTCTCTCTCTCTCTCTCTCTCTCT
>NC_034594.1:51588625-51594738 GCF_900095145.1 Mus pahari
TCTCTCTCTCTGTGTGTGTGTGTTTTCTCTCTCTCTCTCTCTCTCTGTATACACCTGTGGAAGCCAGAAGTTGACTTTCTTTTTTGACACAAGATCTCAAACTACCTGAAGCTCAATAACTCACCTAGCATGGCTGGCCAGGAAGTCCCAGGGATTCTCCTGCTCCATCCTCCACTGCACCTTCCTCATCTCGACCTTTGATGTGGGTTCTAGGGATCATACTCAGGGCCCCATGGTAATGGGGGATGCACTTTGCTAGATGAGCCATCTCAGTTGCTCCACAACGGTTTGCTGTCAGTGGCGCTGTCTTCATCAGGAGGCACCCCCCCCCCCAGCAAAACACAATAAAAAATCACTTATGAGGCTGAGAATATTTTAAAAGGAAAGAAAGTTTTAGAGAAATAACATATCTTCCCCCCCCCCCCAGCAAAACAATACAAAGACAACAACAACAAAAATCCCTTCCAGCTGGCCTGATGTACCTTTTTACCAAGTCATAGCTTTCCCCCGTCTCCCTTTTTCTCTTGGGCTCATTCCTCTTTCCCACTGTGATTTCTGAGGGATATGGATCAATGATAGTCAAGAAAAAAAAGTATAGGTAGCATTTCCCATTATTCCATTGCCAATGAAAAAAAAAAAATCAATCTATTCCTCTTAGTGTTTGGTGGGCTTCACAGACTATGTCATCCTTCACCTATGTAATCCTTGCATAGTAGAACTTACTCAATACTGGGCGCGGGGTGGGTGGTCAATACATTGTACCTAAATATCAGAAAAACAAAACAAAACAAAATAAAACTGTAGATTCGAAGGGATTCTGTTCTGTTTCATCTTGGTGAAGGGACATAGAGCCCAGAGGATAGACCCTGGGCTATGATGGATGTCTTGAAAGGACCACTCTGTTCTGACGCTGTATCTCAGAACTAAGGTACTGTGCCGAGTTTCAAGGGCAGCTTGCATTCAAACCCGCTGAAGCCACTGTCTGTCATGTTCCTTCCTGGGTGCTGTGTTTTGCTTTCTTGGCAACTCACAGTGAAGTTGGTAGAATGAGGAAGACTTAGAAAAAAGAGCAAATAATGACAAATAAGCCAAGGGCAATAAATAAACAATCCTTCTGTGAAATTGCACTAAATGATCTAATCACAAAGCAGGGAGGAAAATGAGAAGGTCAGGGAGGTGGAAGACATGGAAACCATGCAAGGACAGAGGTCACATGGATGAACTCTTATTTTTATTTTTTTATTTTTTTTAAGATTTATTTATTTATTTTATGTATATGGGCACACTGTGACTGCCTTCAGACACACCAGAAGAGGGCATCAGATTCCATTACAGATGGTTGTGAGCCACCACTTGTTTGCTGGGAATTGAACTCAGGACCTCTGGAAGAGCAGTCAGTGCTCATAAGCACTGAGCCATCTCTCCAGCCCCGGGATGAACTTTTATTAATAGGGCAAGACAAGCTTATCTCTCCTTTCCCTCTGCTCAACAAATTGTGTGTGTGTGTGTGTGTGTGTGTGTGTGTGTGTGTGTGTGTGTGTGTGTGTGTGTGTGTGTGTGTGTATGTGTGTGTGTGTATGTGTGTGTGTTTCCAGAAAATCTGAGAGGGAGATGGACTGCCAATGGCTGTTGCACCTACAAATGTTTCAACAGCCTCTGTTGTCTGGTTCTTCTGATTTGTTTGTTTATTTGCTTTTTTTTGAGACAGGGTTTCTCTTTGGAGTCCTGGCTGTCCTGGAACTTGCTGTGTAGACCACGCTGGCCTCAAACCTGCTGAATGCTTAGATTAAGGGCATGTATCACCATGCCTGGCCCGTCTGATTCGTCTGTATCTGCCTCGTAAGGACATCAATGGCACCAGCTGCTGTGCCTCGTAAGGACATCAATGGCGCTAGCTGCTGAACCTAGGATGCCAAGATACATAACCTAATTTCATTTGTGTCATCAGCCAAGTTATTCCGGAGCAGAGAGGTGCTCAACCAATGGCTGAAGGGGCTCTCCCTCTGTTCCCTGAGTCAGATGTCCTTGTGAGCAGGGACAGTCTCTGAAATGTGTAGAGAATCCAGGCTTTGCAATAGCTTGTACATGCAGATTTTGCGGATGTATGTGTGTGCACACTTACTGTGCATCTACAGGCAACAGTGTGCCAACAACTTGGCTGTACTTCCTCCATGCAGGAGATGGGATCCTGGCCTTGGCAGCGAGTGGGCGTACGTGTGGACTTGAGTCACAGTAGGCTCAGAATCTGGGCTCAAGCGTCTGAAGGCCTGCCACCTGCAAGGCTCATTATAGAAGGGACCAGGTGCTTGGAGTGTGCCCAAAGCCATACTGACTGCGCTGTCATGAGTTTGAAAAATATTCCTGTGAGAGATATAAATAAAGACACTGAACCTCAAGCCAGGGTTTTAGAAAGCCATCCTTAAATGCATAGTGATTTACAGTCCCTGCTGTCCCTTCCCATGGGTGACTCAGCTCTCTAGCCCAGTAGGCCCAGCCTGATCCAGTAATCTTCAGGCTTGGCTAAAATAGGGCAGAGCTGAAGCTGGTCTCAAGGGATCCCAATGATCCCACCATCCAGTTGCCATGTGAGGTTTTGCTAAGTTTTTTAGCCTCTGTTCCCTAGCTGAGACATGGATGAACAGGTCCTATACCAAGAGACTGGGACACAGACATTCCTAATTGGTTGTCCCTCCGAAGCCTGCTATATGCATTTGGGATCCTAAAGGATTCTCCCATCCTCATAATGGAGTGGCTCAAATCGCATTCCCTCTAATCTCCAGTGTCCTGCAGTCACAGCCCTTAATCTTGGGAATGGAAATCTCAGGATCAAGTCCTGCTATAAGTATGCACCTCCCCCCTCCCCAGATGCTTGGGCCAATAGGAACAGTAGAAAGGAAAATAATTTTCACTTTGGATTAAGAAATGATTACCTGAGGTCTAGAGAGATGGTCTAGTGATTAAAAGTGCTGGCTGTTCTTCCAAAGAACCCAGGTTTGATTCTCAGCAGATTACAACAGTGTAAAACTACAGTTCTACGGGAACTGACTCTCTCTGGCCTCTGTGGGTACTGGGCATGTATGTGACTCACAGACATACAAGCAGACAAAACAACCATCCTCATAGAATAAATAATTTAAAAAAAAAAAAAAAGCACCCACGTCTAGTGCCTCAAATGGCTGAATAGAAGATCAGATAGCAATAGGCTTAAACCTGGTGGTAAATGTATCGTGGGAGGCGGTGAGCTAGCCATAGAACTAGGTATTGGATTCTCTTGGCTCCATCCTCCTCACCCGTACCTGCTTCTTTCTCCATGTCTTTTCCAGGCTCTCAGGACAACACTGTCTGAAGAGACAGATAAAGGTTCAGAGGGCACATGGAAAGGCCAAATGGGCTTTTTCCCCCCTTTGCTTCTTTTCTTCTTTAAGACTTCCAGGAGTGTGCAGAGTGCTGGCTTTGCTGGAATGTCTTTTAGCCACATGCCTTACCCCAGCTTGCAGCTAAGCAATGTTTTGATGCCAAGGCCCATGCACCTGGCTGTCCAAGCATAAGGAAAGAAAAATCCATCATCCAGGGTTGTTTTAAAAATAGTGTAGCTCTTTGATTAAATGGCTCAACAGCCCTGAATCAAGTTTTCTTTGCTCTAACCTGTGATTTGTGCAACTGACCTGATTTTAATACAGGGCTCTAAATATAAGAGGAATGCAATGATTGTAACAATTCCTTAAATTGGTAATGAAGTGTCATCATTGATTATGCATTGATTAAGCATGTGTGTTTGTGTGTGTGTGTATGTGTGCATGTGTACATATATGTGTTCCTACAAATGTATATCCTCAAATCTTTTAACTGCAATAATACTTTATGATGCTGTCACCTAAATTCTGGGTACATGTTGTCATATGCTGATATTAATATACACTCCTACATACATACAGACATATATACACATAATACGCACGCATGCACACATGCACTTCCTTGTACTCCAAACACATAGAGATCAACTTTATAAATGACAGGAAGCAGAATGTCTTGGTCACTGTCTACCTCAAGTCATGGCATTTCTGCCTTCCCTGGCCTGGCTTTGATGGATTCTGAGAACTTCCTCTATACACTCATCCAGGCTTGGGAAGTTTCTAATTCTCTGCTGCTTCCTTCTGATCCTTATAGTCCCAGGACACTGACGTATCTTTCATCTTATGTTCTGAAACACTCTCAACCAACCACATCATTTTTTCTTGAGTGATCAAAATAAGACAGACTGTAATGTCTTCCCAGATGTGGATCTGTGGTAGCTGTAGATCAGTTCGATGCAGAGACCCCTGCATGCCTTGGGAGGAAACTGACCAGTAGAGATGAAAAGATTTGCGAGTTTGCAGAGGTATGAAGTAGCCACTCCGCCACGACTCATCTCTAGCTGGTATAACTGCTACATAAAAGGTGCAGACAAAACCCCACGAGGGTGTCAATCAGGACCAGATCCCTGGGGGGTGGCGCTGAGTATGGGGACAAGCTGATCTTTCTGTGTCTCCTTTGCTGACCACTTCACTTAGGGCAGTACTATTTGGTTCAGCTTCTAGTAGTTTCTTCTTTTTTGAGATCTACATATTACATTGGAATTCATAGATGTAGCTGGCTTGGCTTAATCTTGGGGTTCTGTTTTCCCTTCCAGATTGAGAGAGGGTTTCTTTTGTTGGGCTGCAAAGTTAACCTCGGGCACCCCACTCCCACTCTGTGCATGCTTATCCCATCAAACACACACACACACACACACACACACACACACACACACACACACACAGAGTTATTGCTGAACATTAAAGATACAGGACACTGCCTGGGGTGCCACAGGGTCTCCCACAGCCCCCAAAGACACAAAGCTTCCATCCCTCTGGTTAGAGCTGGAAAGAAGACAAGTACACACGAGTATTCTGTTGCTCAAACAAAAAGGACTGTGTGCATGCACATGGAAGACTGATGGCCTCTGGCCAACGAGACATAATTGTGACCTGACAGACTTGTAAGATGGCCTGCTCACGTGTATCCCAACCCAGGCCGAGGTCACAGTCCACATGACAAGCCTGGGAAAGGAAAGTCTGGCATAAAGAAAATTTAAATTAGCGGGGCACAGGAGAGAGAGAGAGAGAGAGAGAGAGAGAGAGAGAGAGAGAGAGAGAGAGAGAGAGAGAGAGAGAGAGAGAGAGAGAGAGAGAGAGGAGAGAGATTTCTATCTCTCTGATCGCCCCCTGCCCCCCCCCACAACTTCCCTGAGTGAGAACAGCATGGGACAGCCTGGGACAGCTGCCTCTGCACTGTTTATGCCCTGTAACCAGAGCTGCTGCTTGCAGAAGCTTCCTGACAGCTGTGGAGATAAGGGGCAGGGCTTTAGCCTCTAAAGATTAGATGACCTATGTTGGTGCCCATCTGGGGTGGGGGTGGGACAACTGAGCCCATAAATTTCTCAAGCCAGTGGATGGAAGTGGGAAAAAAAGAATGAGGCCAGGTGCCAGCCACTGCTCATGGCGGCGTATTTGGGGAGCTCTCTGTTAAAGCTGCATGTGTTCCCACTGATCTTCCGTTCTGAGTGGGATCCTTTACAAAGGAAAGAGAGGCCTGTGTGTTTCCTTAGACTATTTCTCCTTACCATTTACCTCTGTCATCACAAAACCAGAAAAACAAAACAAAACAAAACAACAACAATAACACACGTTGAGGCCCTGGGTCAAGCAGGGGTCTAGATCCTGAGGTCAACCCACCTCTCGACTTCCAGGGCGTCTCCCCTTACTCTTGCCCCGGGTCTTCCCTCTAAGGGTAGCCTTGGCTCTTTTCCCACCTGAGTTTTCTCAGCCCTAGGAGACTGGGCGAGGATATTTATTTATTTATTTATTTATTTCCCCCTGTACATCCCAAGAGGCCAGGACAAAATTCTCACTGCCTGGCTGATGGTTCTTCCAGACAGGCTCAACCCTCAGGTTGATTCTTCCACAAGCTAAAACACACTGTGTGTGGTGGGGAGACCCCACTCCGAATCTCATATTCTGGTCCTTCTTTCAAGTCTCTCTCCTCTCCTCCTTCTCCTTCTCCTCCTCCTCCTCCTCCTCCTCCTCCTCCTC